>NW_021318785.1:888932-892209 GCF_001605985.2 Dendrobium catenatum
GATTTTGTCTATTAGGAGTAAGTCTTCTATCAGCATCATATAGACCTAAGGTTGGGTGATGCTCTTCCTGAGACCCAAGGTCAGGTGATGCATACCTTGATTTCTCAGTTGATTTTGTTTATTATGAGTAAGTCTTTTATCATCATCCTTTAGACCTAAGGTTGGGTGATGCCCTTCCTTAGACCCAAGGTTAGGTGATGCCTACCTTGATTTCCCAGTTAATTATGTCTATTAGGAGTAAGTCTTCTATCAGCATCCTATAGACCTACGATTGGGTGATGCCCTTTCTTAGACCCAATGTTAGGGGATGCCTACTCTGGTTTCCCTATTAATTTGTCTATCAGGTGTAAGCCTTCTATCAGCATCCTATAAAAATAAGATTGGGTGATGCCCTTCCATACACTCTTAAGATTCTACTCAAAATTGTCATTCGGTCAATGCAAATAAATGCACTAGAACTTTATTCTAGTACACATATTGGGGTGCCATTTGTTGACCTCATTTTTTGTATGAGGTCACTAAGATCCTTCCAGACTCCAAATTAATCTAGACCCTAGGATCTACTCTAGACCCTAGAATTTTTCTAGATCAATCTAAACCCTAGGATTCTCCTAGATCCAGACCTCAGGATCTATTCTAGATCTTAGGATCCTCCTAGAATCCAAACCTTAGGATCTAATCTATACCCTAGGATTCTTCCAGACCCTAGACCCTAGGATTTTCTTAGACTCTAAGATCCTTCTAGATTCCAAACTTTAAGATTTATCTAGATCCTAAAACCCTTCTAGATTCTAGATCTTAGAATCCCTATAGAATCTAGGAACAATCTAGATTCAAACCAATCCAGATCTCTAATCAATTCAAATCATAAACCAATCTAGACTTCAATCAATTTAATTTTCAAATCAAATCTAGACTTCACATCTATCAAGACTTCGAACCTATCTTGATCCAATTCAAACCTTGATTGTTCTTCTGTCAAACTTTAATCCTATCCTATCATTCATAATTCTCTCAAATGGTTATAGATGATTTGGATAATTTAAATCCACTCATTCAAACTCAAAACCCAATTCAAACCCAGAAATCCAGACCAAAATCCCAAGTCAAAGTCTTTGTCCTAAAAGCCTTTTTCAAGGATATTTTTCAAACACTTCAAAACCTAGTCAAATGACCTCTGATTCAGATTCTATCAATTTCATATTGATATTACATGTCTCTAGAGACAACCCTCCAGACTTGAGCCCATTCTGATGTCCCTAACCCTAGAAACTTGATTAAAATCCAAAGGCTGTAAAACCTTTAAATATTTACAACCTATGCCACTAGACATTTTACCCAATGGATTTTGACCTTGGAGCTTTCTACAAAGCCTCCAATCACTTCCAAACCTTTGACCCTGACCTATTGAGCAATAAACTATATTTTGGTGGACCCATTTTGACCCCTAGTTGACCAGGGGTCAAAATTACCAAGATGCCCCTTTAGGGGAATTTTGGAGTTTTTATAGACTTTAACATACCCTTTTCAAATCAAACCCCAAAACCTTCTCCAAAGCATTCTAATCATCCTTAGAAGTGCAATGGACTCAAGCCCTGACCCTGGTTAAGCCTAGTTGACCAGTTCAACCTTTTTGACCAAAATACCCCTATGGGACTCAGATACGCAGTTCAAACCAAATGAACTCTAAATTGCTTGGAACCACTTCCAACAAGTTTCAAATATCAAGCCAAACCTATTAGACCCAAACCCAAACACTGGGTCAACCTGGTTGACCAAGTCAGCCTAGGTTGACCAAATAGGCCCTCAAGGGTCAAAACAGGCAATTTCACTAAATTGACCTCCCCAGACCTGGGGACCACCTCCAATGGCCTCCAAATATCAAATCAAACTTGTCCAACCCATTATCACCCCTTGGGTTAACCTGGTTGACCCAATCAACCTAGGTTGCCCCATTAGCTCTTAAGGGGTCTAAATGGGTCTTGTTGACCCATTTGAGCTCTTCAACCCCTATTACCTATTCAAATCAATCCTTGGATAAGACTCAAGTGTCACTTGACACTTGGTCAACTCAACCCAACTTGAGTTAACCAAGTCAACCCTCAATTCTTGGTCAAATTTTAATGGCATTTGCTCCCACCTACTCCAAGCCTTGACTTTTATTCTTGACCCATGACCAAGCCACCTTAAATGACCCTTTACCTCCCTAAATGACACATCACAAGCTTTGACATTGTTGACTAGTCAAACCAAGTCAATAAAGCCTTTAATCTTTCTTTGAAATGGTCAAACCCTCTCTTTTGACCTCAAACACATTGGTCTTAGGCTTGGGGTCCCTCCCATTTACTGCTCCTACACCCCCCATGCCACCTCAGCCTCCTTTGACCCGTTGACTGGTCAAAATAGTCAACTCTAGGTGCAAATCTTTCCAAGAGGGCATTATCACATCCTAAGCAGTTTTCCCTTGATTTAGGCTGCTGTAAGATAACCTATTTACACCCTAAAGCTCAATTGGAGCTCTTCTATCCAGGCTCAGGGCCTAGTTTAGCCTTAAACGACAGTGGTCTTCCCCCCCACCTGCTAAAATTAACTAATGGTTAGAAGGCCTTTTCCAACCTTTCTCCTTGCCACCCAATGGCTTGGGACACTTGTCCTTCATCAGAGAGAGGCCTCTGATTTATCATAACCATCCAAACTAACCCACGTCATTTGAATAGGGCAAAAGTTGATTTTCAAAGGCATTAAACATCCCATACTCTCTCACTTCCTTCAGCCTCCCAGACCCAAATCCCTGTTCATTTTGACTCTCCAGGACCTCTCCTACTTCCCCACTACCAAACCCAGGTGGTTGCACGTCACCGGCGGCGAGTTCCCTGGCGAACCAACCACCTAGTCCGTTCCAGCCTTCTATCGGTCAATCCAGGCGTTCTCAGGCTTGGGTTTGTGCTAGGGATCTACACTTGGACAGACTACAAGTTCAAAGAGTTTGAGTTCATCCAAATCCAACGATTGTACGAGGTATAATCTCAAACCATAGATCTAGGTACACTAGCTTTAATAGATTTATCTACAGTGAATCTCAAACTACAGAACTAGATCCCCATTATTTATGTTCACTATCTTCATCTAGATTTAAAATTTGAAGTTATTTCATAAAATATATCGAAAGAATGAGCAAAAAAATGGATCTAGGGCGTCATTCGTAGTATGATGCAGATGTGTATATTTTGGACTGTCGATTACACGATTAATGATCTAGATCTATCCGTTCTGCGAC
>NW_021318785.1:899838-956882 GCF_001605985.2 Dendrobium catenatum
AAAATGTAAAGCGTGGAAATAGCAACTAACTTAACAAATTGGACCCAATTCAACTCTGAGTTTAACCCAACCCGACTTGAATACCCATTTTGACACCACTAATGTAGAGACTAAGGCTTTGTTGGAGGTAATTTAAGTTTATTTTACTTTTAAAAGCTTATTTCTCAATCATGGTTTGAAAGAAGCTTTTCCAAAAACAAATTTTAAAGGTAAAATGTTGAAAGCTGTCTTCCAAACACATGCATATTATATTTTACTAACTATTTTTTTACCATGGCGGCAGCAAAAGAAGCTATTTCAAACAAAGTCTAAAATAGTCTAAGAACCAAAAATTGAAGTAAAAAAGGGGTTAACAATATTACTAAACATATTACTTCACTTTCCAAATTTTGGTTTGAATCTACACAATATGTTAATTCACTTTGAAGTATATGTACTCAAAACCTTCATTAACAAGTCTTCATTAATCATCTATGTAGATTTGCATACAATAAATACATACTTCCAAGATCTAGTGTCACAACCCGATATGATATGACCTGATATCATACATGTCGTATCATGTTTGATGTTTATTATAGCAAGAGTGACCTCAATATCTAATTGGAGAAGTACTGAAACAAAACTTTCAATTTATATACTACATAGAGTTATTACTAAATTTAATATAAAATGAAAGACTACTGAATCTCAACAATATATAGTGCATAGTTTTTTTTATTTAATTATGTAAATCAAACATAATATTAACTTATATTGCATAGAGAAAATAATATGATTTATTTAAGATAAATATATTATTTTTATGTAAGCAAGGAAGGCTGACTGTCAACATTATAATTAATATGGCTTGGCCCTTAAAGGGTGTGCCAACAAATTTTTCTTTAAAGATGGTTATGGTGTATTCTTGATTAACATATTTATAGATTGCATCGATTAGCAGAGAGTGACGACTCTTAATGATTTACTGAAAGCTACTTGTGATTAATTTAAGATTTATGAACAATAATAGTAAGATATAGACTAATAACCAACTAGTCGAGAATTGGTGTTAAATTAAATAATGAAAATAACACATTAAAATTGGATGTCTTGTCTTGCTATTCATAATATCATTCATGATTGCATTTACATGTTAATATATGAATTGATTGATAGATAAAATATGCATTGATATTGATATAACATGACACAACATACAATAGGGACATTGATAGATATTGATAGACATATTAATATAATACATTGATAAGCATACTGATATAGTATGTTGATATAACACACTAACATGGTATAATATTAAAAAATTATACATGACATAATGATTAATAGAAGTATGTGAAAGGATTATCAACGTGAATATAAGTGATTAATATCTTAGGATTGTTTCATTATACAACACTTGTTCTTGATTGATAGTCTTTTACTAATTTCCCTTATAAATTGATAGATTTATTTTGCTTCTTAAATAATATAATTTTACTGATCATATTAGTTTTGTTGTTGATTGATATCAATTTTATATATTGCTTATTGTTCATACTGGTAGCTATTGATTGATATTTGCTGAGATTAGAGCAAGCATATTAATTATTTTATCTTGCATTAAATGTAGTTGTGATTTTTATTTACTTAATAAGCTATTTGCTCATTATATGACTTTTATATGCTTTCAGGAAAATGTAAGGAGCCTGCAAAGTGAGGCTAATCAATGGGTGATAGCTTGGGTATTTTTTTGCTGTTTGATTTTATGTATTATTTTGTAGCCATTGTAGGCTATTGAATAAATGTATTTTGAGAACTTGTCGGATATGTAAATATGCCTTGAATAGTAATGTATTTATATTTTTTGCTTATATTGAATCCTATGAACTATGATTGATGTATAAAAGATAGAAAGATGTGTATTTTTCAATTTATATTTTGGAGTGTCACACCTTTTTGGGTTTAATGAATGATGAAGATATGTAATATCCTCCTCTCTCTCTCTCTATGTATATATATACACTGATATATTATGAGAATTCATCAATTCTTTTGGATTGCAAACTTTAATCATGTCAATAAAATATTTTTATTATTGTATATAATATTTATTTTCTTTCTTGATTATTGGATTTATGTTTTTGTACGTAAAAATATGTAACTAAGTGCATTCATGTTTTATAGATCTTGGAGTTTTTAAGGAGGACTTATTAGATAAAAGTAATATAATATTTTTTTAACTTAGTTTTTCTATGAGTGAATAGTGTTGATTGGAGAGAATGCTGAATTTTTCTGAAATGGATATTTTCAATCACATGCATTAGCTAGTAAATTTCATTATTTTCTGGAGTAGCATCCCACAAATTTTTTGTGCATGTTGAGGCATTAAAAATTGAAAATACCAACAAAGTTGATACATGATCTTCAATGTAGTAATATAATTTGAGTTGACACTATGGTTTAGATGAATAAGCAGTCCTAGTACCTAAATAGTAAGCATAGGCAATCTTGTCGATACAAAGTAGGTTGAATCAATTTAGTGGTCGAGCCATGAATTATTTTAGAGGGACAAATTGATTATTTTAAAAATATCTTTAATATTTTAAATAAGTATTTTTAACCTAAAAATTTGAATATTTTTGTGAAATTACAATTAAGCAAGCAAAAATACACAATATATTAAGACAGCATAAACTTTAGAGAGGACACGGGACCCCTTAGTCCTCACTTAGATCAGCCATTATGAACCATTCATTTCTAAGTTGGGCTTCAATCTTAATGATGAGATAATATGAATAGGGTACAAATGACAATATTAGTATCCATTGAGTTTTATTGACATGATACATTCTTAAGAACTTATTATGCTTTCGCTCATCATAATCAATATGATTAAAGTCTTAGATTATTGCTAGAATGATTATCATCACTCATTTTGACTTGCCACCATGAAGAGGTGTCATCATAAGGGAAGTGTCACATTTGATGTCCTACTAGTCACTATTATGCATTATTAGAACTAAGTTAAAAGATTGAAGATAGAAATATAGTATTTTTATTATTTTTTGTTAGTTTCAATGCTTTTTTTTTGGTGGAACTAATAAAAGGATGGTGCAATTTTAAAGATTGTCTCAACCATAATGGATTAGACTAGGCATATTCATAAATAAGAGAGAAAAAAATATAATTAATTATTTATACCATGAGCCCAATTCCTTAGGTTGAGGGGTTTCTTGATTTTCTTAGCATTCTATTCCCCTAGTTGGTTAAAAAACTTTAAAATTTTAACTTTGAGAAATTAAAAACCAATCTTGCTATAATGTTTGAGAAACTGAAACAAGTCTTCACTAGCTAGTAGAAACCTTTTATCACTAGAGCTGATATAGAGCAGCGGTGGTAAAAGTTGATTTGTAGGCTATACACTTATCTCCATCTATTTTTCAACCAACTTGATTACCCTAATGAGAGCCCCAAATGATGGAAATTGTTTATGATGAATCAATACCTCATAAAAGTTGATATTTTACTTGTTCACGAAGAGTAAATTAAGATGATTTAGGGAAGAAGGGAGGCCAATTTGTCAAGTTGGATTATTGCCTAATTTTAGAGATACATCCACTTGAAAGAAGAGAAGTTTGAAAAAAAAAAGAGATTCAAATGAAAAGTCACCACACATTTTAAGTGGATTAACATGAAGGAATTCTCGTACTATAAGATAGAAGATGATAAACTTTCATTAATAATATTTCAGGTTTCTCATGGGTCTCTTATTATCTTCTCTCTGAATCTTAAATAGCTCAATGCATGGTTGTGCAAATTTTCAAATTCTATTTTAGTTTGTTGCCCCCTTTAAAATGGTTTGGAAGTTGACTTTTTATAAATGATAGCTAATTTGAAGAGATTCCATGGCAATTGTAATGCATATGTACATGATTATGGATTGAACATTCTTGATGGGACATACATGTATTTACTTTATTTGCTTCTAAATTTTATTCCTTTTTCATGTAGAACATTAGCATACACAATGATCCATATGATGTGATTATGAGCTTTCACAAGTAAGTGATCGTGATGTTTGTCCAACCCTTAGAGGCCTTGAATTCTTTTCTTCAATTTATCTCTTCTACCCCCCTTTCACATCATTTATGGAGACTATTCTTCTTCCTTTTTTTTTAAATATAGGTTAAATTAAATAATAAAATAAATTTAGAAGATTGGTAGTTATGACATTTTTAATTTAACAAACTCAAATATTATCTTAAAACTATCAACAACTTTTGTGTAGTATTTTAAGCATTTGATTGCAAGAGAAAATATTTATATCTAACTATTTATTGTGCACTTAATTTGGGTATATTAATATTAAATCTGACATTAAAATAATACAAAACTAATTATAACAACAGGAGTTTTTCCTAGGCCCACCCCTGACTTTAATAAGACTAGCGAGAAAAAGAGAGCTTTTCATCTACATTCATTAATAGTTCATTTTCTTTACCTTATTTATGTTAAACATGAAATGAGAAGCTAAAGTTGTACAAATACAAGCATCTTTAATATACTAATATATTTGTGTTATATTAATTAAAATATATTCTTTTCTACATTATTTAATTGATTGAAAAATTGTATCTTTGAATTAAAAATTTCACTTATTATTATATATTTCTGTTAAGAGCATTTTATTTTAAAATTTAAATTATAATTTTTTATTATTATTCCCTTGAGTTTGATTTGGATATTGTATATTTAACTTTTAGGAGATTCAATTAGAATACTTTATAATTAGATTATTAATTTCCATAAATAATATTGAATAATTTGAATTTTGTATTCTATTTTTTTTAAATAATATCGTTATGTGCTAGAAAATATATGTCTGTAAAGTAATGTTCAAGCCTTAACTTTGTACAAAAAATCATCACACATAGATCAAAGTTGATAGAACAAATTTTTTTGACATGGAAAATTCTGAACTTGCAAAGCTCACAGAGCTTAGCCCATTTATAATAATCAACTACAAAATAGGAGAAGCAAAAATTAACATGAAAAAATCACCAAGCATGGCTCATTTATAATAATTAACTATAGAATAGGAGAAACAAAAATCCTCCATTCATCACAATTGAATAATGTTAGATTATGATGAGAGCAATTGACTAATTCCCCTAGTAGGGGTTATAGAATTCATATGTCCACATACATATAGTTAATAACCCAACAATATGGTTGGATCTTAACTGGAATCTTGAGATGCTGTAGGAGATTGCTGTTGGTGGTTAATTTATTGACAGTGATAGTCGAAAAATGCAAGATAAATTTTTAATTCTCTCAACTCATCAATCTCCCCCTTGTAGAGGATAATGCTATATTTTTAATATTTTTGGGATGAGCATTTTAACAAATATGACCATGATCCAAAATACATTATCGTATGGTCCAAGTAATCTCCTTGTTCATAGATTATTTAATAAACATTTGAATGCAGTAATGATGATATAATTGAGTGATATTTAGATTGTTAGATTCATCTTGTTGAGCTGCTCGATTTAACTATAAAAATGACATAATTGAAGATCATTTGGTTCCCCAATAATATTTAAAAGTTTCTAAATATGTTGCACTTGCTTGATATAATCTGCTTTGAAGTTGGATTAAATCACTTTAATTAATTATTACGTCATATTCATGCCAATTAAATATTTTTTTTTGAGAGTAGCTTAAAAAAAAGGGCTATTCCTCAAGTCCCGATCGGGGTTCTCTTCATGTCATGTTCGCGGACCTGTCCATTCTCAATCGAGTGGGTCGATACTGGTAAATTTTATCAGACGTGATTTTGCGTCCGCTGCTCCTGAAACGTTGGTTTAAGAGGTTTTTTTTTGGAAGAACTATTATTTGCTCACGATAAGGCGGCGAAGCATGTCGATTGCAGAGCTAGACGACACGATGGTGCAAAGTATGGCCGTTGGCGCCGCATTTACCGACTATGTGAGTCCTCTGCGCTTCATTCCCTTTCTTCTTATGATTTTATCTTCTTTCCATTGATGTTCAGTCATGTTCTTTACTGGCACATTAGGGATTTGGTTTTAGTTGAAGGTGAACTGTTGGATATAGTTTCCAAGCGGCCCAAATTTCGCTGCTTGGGTTTAGCGCACTTGATGCCCTTGTGAGATGCCCGAGTTTGGGTTTTTGAAGAGCTTGAATGCATAAACCTTTTACACAGTTTCAGTGTTATTAAAGGTGGCCATGTTCGAATGAGGCAAGGCGAGGCGAAGGTATTACAGTGCACGTACCTTCAAAGCGTGCATCATTTCAGGGTGTGCCTAGGAGTGCGGCTTGCTGTACTGCATCAAGCAGTGAGGCAAGCGTCTTACTTTTATTTTATGTTTAGAATTTAGAGTTTAGGGTTTACGGTTTATGTTTTGGTGTTTAGGGTTTGGTGTTATTTTGGGTTTTGAGCTTAGGGCTTAGGATTTAGGGTTTAAGATTTAGGGATTTAGAGTCTTAAGGTTTAGGGCGAATGCTACTTTTTAAATGCTAACATGAGTTGATTTTCTTTTGATGATAAATTGACATAAGATGTTGTGAAAAAAGCATCAAGAGTAAGTTTTATTTGATAACAAGTTCTTAGATCAATATTTAAAAATATAACAGCTCTACTTATCATTTCCAATAGAGTATCAAATATAGGTATATAAAATCAATATTTGATGATAGTTTTATAAATTTCTATACTATCCACATTCATTCTTCAATTACCGTCTTAGGATAAGTAATACATGAATCACGAAAGGAATCACACTTTAATAAATAATTTTTTAAGCAAACCATTTGACTATCTTTTAGGCTCAACATCCTTAATTGAATTAGAGTATAACCTAAAAAAATTAGGTTTTAAAATTGTCCATTAAAAGAGAATCATAAAATTAAGTGTTGCAGACATGAGGATGCTCAGGTAGATGAATTTCATTACAGTTAGAGGCAGGATGCTCCAGTCGAACTGTGAACCAATCTCTAGCCGGTCCATTTCACTCCCAAAATCGGTTTTGTAGCGGATTGGTTTTACCGGTTCAAACCGGCAGTTCGACCGGTTAATCGGTGAACCGATGCCGGTTTTAAAAAATTGGTTTGGTTATTTTATATGAAATAATGAAATTTTAAAACAAGCTAGTATATTATTAAATTAATTCATTTGAATTTTATTTATGTTTACTTTAAAATATGTATTAAGTTTTATAATAATTATTTATTAAATAAGCATTAACTTTGCTTTTTCACATGGCCTCATCACTCCATGTGACTTTTTTGCCCTTGTGAACCCAAAAAACAATCTAAACAATGCAAATGTATAGTGCATAAGTGATGTGAGACTAAAAAATTAAGGTGAAGATCTCAAATTCACTACACATACACTATATATTTCTACACATATATTTTTATTAAATTTTTATAATGTGAATATTATTTAATTTTTAGTTGATAATATTTAAGTTTTTAATTTATTTAATTATACAACAACAACAACAAGCCTTTATCACACTATATGGGTTCAGCTACATGAATCCTTTTTCTCCATCGTGTCTTGTTATTGGTCAAATTCTCATTTAAATCTAATTAATGAAGATCATTTTTAATACTTTCTAACCAAGTCTTTTTAGGTCTAGCTCTACATTTCTTAACATAAGTCAAATCTAATACATCTACTTTCCTAACCGGGTCATTAAAAGGCCATTGTTTTATGTGACCAAACCATCTAATGCGACTCTCTCTAATCTTATCTTCCACTAGAGTTACTCCAACTTTTTCACATATATGCTCATTTCATATCCTATATTTAAGAGTAAAGCCACTCATCCAACTAAGCATCCTCATCTCTTCAACACTTAACTTGATATTATGCTTCTCTTTTAATGGCCAACATTTTGCACCATAAAGCATTACCGGTCTCACTACCATCTTACAGAATTTTCCCTTAAGTTCGAGAGGGACTTTTCTATCACCCAACAAGCCCAGTTCAATCCTCCTTCAACCATCCAACTTAAATTCTATTTATAATATCCCCATCTATTTCACCATCACTTTGAACAATAGACCCACAATATCTAAAACATGTGCTCTTATTAATGACTTGATCGCCCAAAGTCAAAATCCCACCACTAGATCTATTATTACTAAATTGCACTCCATATATTCAGTTGTAGATTTACTCAAACGAAAGCCTTTAGACTTCAAGTTTACCTTCAACTCCCTCTCTAGTCTTATCAATAAGAAGAATATCATCAACAAAAAGCATACACCAGGGTACAACCTCTTGCAAATGTCTAGTGAGAACATCCATGGCTAAAGCAAAAAGATATGGGCTTAAGGCTGATCCTTGATATAATCCAACTGAAATAGGAAAATACTTGGTCAAACCACCTTGTTTTTGAACACAAGTGACAGCTCCTGTATTTATTTAATTATATTATATAAAAATGAATTAGATTACTTGAATTTATAGATGTAATTTTATAATATAAATTTTGTATACAATTTATGTTTATAAATTGTATCTAAACCTATGACATAAATTAAAAATTACTTATATTAAATTTATAAACTTTTATGTAAACAAATTTTTTATTAAATATTTATTAAATTTAAAGATACAATATGCTTAAATTTAAAATTATGGAATATATTATTTATGTATTAATATTATTTAATTTTTAGCCCCCAATTTATATTATTGCATAATTATTTTATCATTATATATTATTTAGATGACATTTAAATAATTTTGATATTTATTAGTCATTCGGTTCAACCTTGGTTCGATCCTGGTTGAACCATTGAACGTTAAACCTCTCTATATTCCGGTTAGTTGTCTTATCCGATTTTCACAACTTTGAATTCCTATGTGCTTTTTATCTCGTTCTTGTAGCATTTGACTGCATCTTTTCTCTCAATCTATTTTCCAGGGAGGGAGTATCACTTCTCTTGATTTTCATCGTAAAGAAGATTTACTGGTCACTGCTAGTGAAGATGATTCAGTGCGACTCTATAATATTGTTGATGCCATGTAAGCATATTGTCAATGTTGATTTTTTATTTTGACTTTTTCAGACCTCTGTGCTAAAATCAATTGGTTTGATTAAATTGTTCTTTTCCCCTGCTGCGTAACTTCACTAGCAAAACATATTTCCGCATTTTTCAAATCCTCCCTTTGATATCCAGTTTGAGCTTTGAAGGAATAACCATCTTATAAAGGCAATGATCTTTTTATTTTTTTGTATGACTGAGATATCACTTGTTGAAGTAAACAAACTTTCCCTTTTGTCAAAGAATTAGTTTCGTCATGGCGTTTATAAGTTATAACCTGGTGAGGGTCTCAGGCCTATAATGGAGTATTGTGTTATCATTGCCTCTTTTACTTTAATCCCAACTTGTGATAGATTGAACTTGGCTGCAGATTGTTGAAGACAATGTATCATAAGAAACATGGCACTGACAGAATCTGCTTCACACATCATCCAAGTTCCATTATATGTTCGTCAAGATACAATTTGGAGTCTACAAATGGTTAATTTCTTGAAATCACCCATTGTTTTTCTCAGTATGATTTTAAAGCTTGCAACGTAAATTAATTAGCGTGCAAGTTTTTATTGTCCGAATCATTGATATACCTTTCTATTTATGACAATAATTACTATGCAAATATATATTAAGAATCATCAATATAGTCAATAGTTAATGCCCAATTATTTATTATCAGAATCATTGAGGTACCTTTCTATGTACGATAATCGGTGTCTGCGCTACTTCAAGGGGCATAACAAAAGGTGCTGAGTCTTTTGCTATTTGAAGACATTGATTTACAAATGTATTTTTAAATTCTTTCTTTGTCTACTTATAACATATTCTTTTGCATGTTGATTGTAGAGTTGTCTCCCTTTGCATGTCTCCTATCAATGACAGTTTTATGTCAGGTTCTCTTGACCACAGTGTTAGAATTTGGGATCTCCGGGTGAATGCTTGTCAGGTCAGAGTTCTTTTGATGTTAAAGTTTTGTATAAGAATTGTAAAAGATATTATTAAGTACTATAAGTTTGGCAGAAATTAAGTTTATGCTAGCTGATTTTATTCACGACTACCTTTTTAGTCTCCAGGGAATATTGCGGTTGCGTGGTAGGCCAAGTGTTGCATATGATCAGCAGGGCCTTGTTTTTGCTGTAGCAATGGAAGGGGGTGCTATAAAGTTGTTTGATTCACGATCTTATGACAAGGTGTACTCTTTGTAAGGACCGTATAGGCCATTTTCTTGTATGGATTTCTTATTTTGGCTCTGCATCAGGGTCCCTTTGACACCTTTCTTGTGGGTGGAGACACAGCTGAAGTCTGTGATATCAAATTTAGTAATGATGGAAAGTCCATGCTTTTAACAACAACAAGCAACAATATCTATGTTCTGGATGCTTACTGTGGAGATAAGGTTGGTTGTCTATATTAATAGCTTGGAATCTTAAATACTTGTTGAAATTATTATTAGGGTCTTGGCTCGTTCTCCAGCTATGTACCCTAATTTTCTTTATTATCTTACGCAGCGGTGTGGGTTCAATTTAGAACCATCTCTCAATACAACAACTGAGTCTACTTTTACTCCAGATGGAAAATATGTTGTTTCAGGTATATCTCATCGTATATATTTTTATATGCTTATTGCTTAAAAAAAAAAAGAAAAAAAAAAGAAAAAGAAAAAAACTGTTCCAGAATCATTTTGTATCCCCACTGGTTGGAAATTATGTATCTTCTGCCACATACATGGACGTGTAAACTGTGAACTCTCAAACTATATGAACGATATTCTATATTTTTTGTTCATTTGCTACGTCCATCTCCTTTATTCCTATAGATTCTAATCAATTTATCATTCCTACATTCTTTTTCTTGTTTCCAAATATATTTTTACACTTTTAACTGTGTATTCCGAATTCTCTTGTTTATGAAATAGAGGTACTATTTCAGATGATGTGATTTACTTTTTTTGTTATGTTTGAAAGTTGCTTTGTGTAGAAAATTATTATTTATCATTCTGAGTACTAATTTTTAGCTTTGTCAAACTGAAAAGAGTTTCTGTTGAAGGGTTGTCTAAGAAGTAATCATGAGATAGCATAAGCAACGTCCTTGAACAAATAAGCTACTAAGTAACATGCTTTCTTTACTAGTTAGCTTGGGGTTTGTTTTCGATGTAAATTTATTGCCTCCTTAATTTAATTTCCATTGTGGCTGCATCACCAATGACCAAATGGTTGGCGATCTGACAATTATGCAAATTCATCTATGGTTGAAATAACCATGAATTGTGTAATGCATTCATTCTTTGATCTGCTTTCTAGAGCCCCACATCCAGTTCACCTCTCGCTCTCTTCAACATTAGCTCTTTTTAAATTAGCTGGGTTCAGCTTTACTAATTATTATCGTTGTTTGTAAGCTGTTATCATTGTTGAGTCTAGTTATCCAGGTTTTTTTTTTTAAACTTCGTTGTTTAATCTTAGCCTGGATGTATTCTACTCTTTGCTCTTTCTCATAGATTCTATTAGATTTTATGAATCACATTGCCTCACAGGACCCTGTCGTTTCATTTCCTTTCCCTGTTTATATATATATATATATATATATATATATAGCTATGCCTAGTGTATTCCATGTCCTATCTCTCGACAGCTCGAGCAGATTCCAGTCAATAGTTGTGTTCAAAATCATGTGTTCATGTAGCTGTTTGTTTACTCCTCTGCATTTATGTGTCCATGGTGTATGTTACTAGGACGACAAAGATGGGTTTTTCCTTTTAGAAATGATCTAAAATATTCACTTTTGCAAGCTTGTAAGGGTACGAACGTGTATATAACTGTTTTGTGGATTAATGCCGACCTAGTTACGGGTATATCAATATTATCTTTGTTCAAGTGGCTTTTGAAATAGTAAGGTTGTGTTTCTAGTCTATTTAAGAATAATCTCCTTTGTTCAAGGGCTAAAATCCAAAAGTTGGATGGACCTATGTATGTCTTTAAATTATGTCTGCCTATCAGTTCTTTTTTTTTTGGTAGCTATGTTTATAGCATAATGACTGCTTTTGAAACTGCAACATACAGGATCCGGAGATGGAACCCTACATGCATGGAATGTCTACATGAGAAATGAGGTTAATAACAATTCAGTATATTGTCTGCCAATTAAACTTTGTTGTTAATTTGGTGTTTTTACTGTTCATCTACCTTTGTGGTCATGTCTTTATGATTTTGTTTAACTTTGCCAAGTTTACATAGTTCTATTTGTTAGCACACCTTACATCAACCCGCCGGCACAACTTACCGCCCACGATCTTCTGTAGCAGCTCCGGCGACACGATCGTCTGCGACGCCTGCACACTCGGCCTGCAGCCAACGGCCGTCTGACTTCGTAACTACCTGTCTGCTTTAAGGCTTTATAAAAACGAATGTATCAGCTCCACTTGAATCAATGAAATGAAAAAGCTTTCATTCTCTGTACCATCGTCTTCCTCCTTTCTCTGTTTCACTCTCTGCAAAGGATTCTTTATGGTATCAGAGCGGTGACACTGGGACTACCTCTTCATCCAGCTAGCAATGACAGAACCAAACTCAGCCACCCAATCTAGGACGACATCCACATTGTCGTCCTCCATGGCCAACACCGTCATACCTCCCTCCCTTAAATTTTTGATGTCTAATCTCAAGCTCATTGTCCACACCCTGCTTACAACAGACAACTACGCCATATGGAGACTTCAAATCCATCAGACCTTCGCTGCAAATGGCTTTGAAGGATATATAGCCGGCACGATTCCCTGCCCGCCAGAGTCCTCCGATGAAGATCACAAACTCTGGAAGCTGATAGACCAAAACCTCATCTCAGCTCTGTTTTCAACCATTTCCTCCTCTGTACTCCCCTACATACTGCATCTTAAAACCTCATGTGAGATCTGGACAGCGCTCGAGTTACGACTGCAGCCCACAAACCGCTCTCGCGTCATCCAATTGAAGAATGAACTTCATAACGTCTAAATGAGGGATCAGACGATCGCTTAATACCTGGGCAAGGTAAAGTCACTTGTCGATAATATCGTCGCAGCTGGAGGATATGTTGACACTGAAGACATCATCCTGTACACACTCAAAGGCCTACCGGCCTCCTTCAATCCCTTCAAAGCTGCCATTAGAATCTCACCTCTACCAGTGACGCTCGAATCACTGTATTCACTGCTCTGCAGTGAAGAAATCAATTTACAAACCGAAATACAGCAAGATACCACCGTCACATCCGAGCAACATGCTCTATATACCACACGAGGACGAGGCCGCACCTCAAACTACAGAGGAAATCGTGGAAGGGGAGCTCCATTAAATCAGCCTACAACATCACATAAGCAACTCACTAACTCACAACGGCCTGCAGACAGACCCACTTGCCAGATCTGTGGAAAACTCGGGCATCTTGCCTCAACATGCTAGCATCGGTATAACTCCAATTATACTCAACCGGCACCTCCAAATAGAGCTCTTCTCACTCAGTCACAACCCACAGCCACTACCGACTGGGTACTTGACACTGGAGCATCCACTCACCTTACATCCGATCTCACAAATTTTCAGCATTCTCTTCCATATCAGGGAACGAATTCTATCTCGACAGCAAGTGGCTCATCTCTTCCCATCCATCACACTGGCGCCGGTTTACTTCCCCTCCCTGATTCATCCTGTAAGCTAAAACTACAAAATCTGCTCCATGTTCCCTCTCTCTCTCTCAACCTCTTATCTATCTCTAAATTAACGCAAGACAATAACTGCTCAATATCATTTGATTCTCACGGCTTTCTTCTCAAGGATCTGCAGGACAACAAAGTTCTGCTTCATGGACACAACCGTGACGGCATCTACCCAATCCGTCTTCCTCGCCCCACCTCAATTCAAGCTCTCCATACTACCAACGACTTCACCTCCCTCTGGCATGCTCATCTGGGTCATCCGCACCATCGCTCAATGATCCATCTATCCAAGCTACTTCCGATCAACCATCTTGGGCTATTACATTTTATCTGCAATTCCTGTAAAGTGGCCAAGAGCCACAAGCTGCCCTTTTCTCCTGCAGCTACTCATGTAAATACACCATTTGCTTTAATACATACCGACGTTTGGGGACCGTCTCCTCTTCCATCTCACTCTGGTTTTCGCTATTATATTGTTTTTATAGATGATTGTACTCGGTTCTGCTGGCTCTACCTAATGCACTCCAAAAATGAATCTATTAACAAATTTCAACACTTCCATTCACTAATCAAAACTCAATTCACAACTTCAATCAAAACTCGATGCTCAGACGGCGGCGGCGAATTCACCGGATACACCTTTCAAAAATTTCTCTCCGAACACGGCATACGCCACGAGCTCAGCTGTCCCTATACCCCCGAGCAAAATGGCGTTTCTGAGAGAAAACATCGCCATCTCATAGAAATCGCTCGCACTCTACTTCACGCAGCCAGCATTCCTTTCGCCTTTTGGGCTGAAGTTGTTCAAACAACGAATTACCTAATTAACCGCCTTCCCACCTCTTCTCTCAACAATCAAATACCCTTTCAGCTTCTTCATGGACATCCTCCATCTCTCACCCATCTCAAAATCTTTGGATGTTCTTGCTTTCCTTGGTTCAAACTCCAATCCCCACATAAGCTAGCTCCGAGATCCTCTCTGTGTGTCCTCCTTGGTTACTCTACTGCACAAAAAGGATACAGGTGCTTCAATCCAAGCACTAAGAAAATTCACATATCTCGGCATGTAACCTTCAATGAACAGGAATTCCCTTACACACTCTCAACCTCTAACAAACCATCCTCTCCAGCTACATTCATTCCGCCGTCTCTGCTTGTTCCGGCTTCCACCTACACCACTCCTCAAATAACCTCCACTCAGCTGTCCCCCACTGTCGAACCAACCGTATCAAATCAACCTCAATCACCCATCATCCAAACTATTCCCGATCATCCCGTCTCTGTTCCTGAAATTTCAAATCTTCCAGCTCCCGCGCAGAAACACCACATGACTACTCGACTCCAAACTGGTACTCTCAAACCAAAGAAAATCTTTGATCTACTTCCTGTTACAGATAATCATTCCACTCCCTCGTGCTATACAGAAGCTGCAAAGTTCTCTCACTGGCGTCAAGCTATGTTCTCATAGTTCATGGCTCTCCAAAGCCAAGGTACTTGGCATCTCACTCCACCGCCAACTCATACACCTGTGCTCGGCTGCCGTTGGACATTCAAGACCAAACTTAACACCGACGGCATAGTGAGTCTCTACAAGGCCAGACTTGTTGCACAGGGCTTCCGTCAGGAAAAAGGTGTCAATTACCAACAGACCTTCAGCCCCGTGGCTAAGATGCCCACCATAAGAGTCCTTCTCATCATCTCACTCCACAGGGGCTGGCCGATTCATCAATTCGACATCAACAACGCATTTCTCCATGGCGATCTCCAGGAGGATGTATACAACAACCACAAGGTTTCGTAGATCCTCGGCAACCTGACCATGTCTGTAAACTGAGGAAAGCACTCTACGGTCTCAAACAGGCTCCCCGTCAGTGGTTCCACAAACTGACTTCCTTTCTACAGGCGTTCGGTTTTCACTTCAGCAAAGCAGACCCTTCCTTACTCATCTATGACAGAAACGGCATTCAGCTTTATCTGCTCATCTATGTCGACGACCTTCTACTCTCCGGCAACGACCACCATACTCTACAGCAACTCCTCGCTCAACTTAAACAGACCTTCTCCCTCAAACAACTTGATAATGCCAATCTCTTCTTAGGCATTCAAATACAAACCACACCCACTGGTCTCTTTCTGCATCAAGCCCATTATGCCAGGGACATAGTTCACTCAGCCGGCCTTGACTCCTCCAAACCAGTGATTACTCCCATCTCTCCCAAGGAAACAAAGTCCTCTGCTGATTCACTATCGTATGACAACCCTACATTTTATCGACAGATAGCAGGTTCATTACAATATCGCACAGTGACACTGCCGGACATTGCCTTTGCCACAAACATCATCTGCCAACATATGCACAGTCCAACTGCTTCAGACTTCAAACGCCTCAAGCTTCTCATACGGTACATCAAAGGAACCCAATCCTATGGTATGCAAATCACCAAGGGAGCTCTCAGCCTCACCGCATATGCTGATGCTGACTGGGCATCAAATTCAGATGATCGCAAATCAATCTCTGGTTTCTGCGCGTACTTGGGATCCAATCTCATATCTTGGAGCGTTAAGAAGCAGTCCACCGTGGCTAAGTCGTCAACAGAAGCTGAATACCGCGCCCTTGCTGCCGTGACATCCGACGTCATCTAGTTACGACGTCTCTTGAACGACTTCAAGGCGACTGGTGGGCCTTGCGATTTGCTCCCCTTGAGCTCTCTCCCTTCTCAAGCTCTCATGCAAGAAGAAGTAGAAACAAAACATAAATTTTCATTCAAATATTCATTATTCTTTCCAAGAGGAAGGGGGAAGGCTTAAATAGCCAAATACATGAGGGAAAATAAAAGACATAATTGCCCCTAGGGCTAACATAAGACAAAGCCCTCAAGTGAGGGTAGAAAGGAAAAAGTACAAATAACAATTCAAAAACATCAAAATAACTAGACACGATCGTAGCCGTTGATCTTCGATGTCCTCATCACAACTTGGTTCTAAGTTCTTGAAAGCAAGGGATGGGTAGCGATTCAGTGAAAATGTTTGTTAACTGCTCTTGAGAAGCCATATCTGATGTACGGTGATGGTGTGGTGATGCAATTGCAGTGAAATGATAGTCTATTTCTATATGTTTTGTGCAAACATGAAAGTTTGTTAGCAAGTGCAAGTTTTGAGATATTGTCAGAATAGAGTTGTGTAGAATGCTGAAGTGGACTTTGAAATTCTTTGAGTAGTCGGCGGAGCCCTATAATGTTGGTAGTGGTAATAACAAGACCATAGACCATAGTATAATTTTTATGGAGTATCGTGCTACAGTTGACTATTTTTTCATAAACAAGGCAAGTTTTTTTCCCAAAAACATGTAGTAGCGTATTGTTTATTTGTGGTAGATAGTGTCATCAGCCCACCTGGAGTCGAGCAGGCATGAACGTGAAGATTGCCTATGTGGATGGTTTAGCTGAGATTGATGATGCCTTGAATACAGTGGAGACATTTGAGCCACTGAAAGTGAGTCTTGAGGAGCTCTTGCATGTGCTTAGAAGCTCTGTTGATGACGAAGGTGATGTCTTGTCATGTGATAGAGAGATATTAGAGAGAGCCTACTAGATGCCCGTAGAGTTCTGGATTGCGAAAGTTGGCTTTTGGGTTAGCAATGAGGAAGTTCGTTGTTGTGATAGAGGTTTGTATGAGTTTCCAAGTTTCCATGCTGGAGTTGTGTAGAAGTTCTAAAGCATGGTGAGATTAGCTTAGGTAGAGTTCAGTAGGAGACTTTGTTATTTGTATGGAAATGGGAAATGTCTCCAAGGTTCTTAATGTGAAATTGCTGGTGAAGAGTTTAAAGTAGTCTGCTGATGGCTATAGGCTCGTTTTTGGCAAGCAAAGGTCATTGATGTATATTAGAATAAAAATGATTGATTTGCTTTGATTGTAAAGTAGGATGCACCGACACGGCGACACGGACACGACACGACACGGGCACGGGACACGACATTTTTTAAAAATATAGGACACGGGTGCGGCGTGGACACGTCGAATTAAATTTTTAATATAATATACAAAAATTAATGTGACATTATATTAAAAATGACAAGCAATAATAAATTTGTCATGATAACTTGTTTAGCTTAAAACATAAAGATGTTTAGTACAAAATGTCTAGTACAACCACAAAAATATAACCAAAAAACCTTAGTACAACTTGAAAGTCCTACTACTCAATAGAGAGAATGATAGAATTAGATTCAGTGGTTGGTCTTTGGCTTAAATGAAGGATATTGTACTTATTTAACATTTTTGGCATGACCTTCTACAATCAAGTGAATAGGAATTCTAGAAGTATTAGACTGAACCATGCTTGCAAGTTGCATCACTAAGCCTTGTTATATAAAAGATTTTGTCATGCTTTTTATCATACCAATGATAAAGTGATGCATATGTATGGCAGGTTTAAGTATTGTGAATTCATAATCAATTTACAGGTTAACAAATATAATGTTTGTGTTTTGTTTATTCAATTGGTAAATGAAGATTTAGGTAAAAACAAAGAAAGGTTTTAGACTAACCTGTTAACAACTTCGCCCTCAACATCTGATTGGCTCTACCAACGTTCATATTACAGGGCTAGCTTATTCTAATAAGAGTGAGTTGCTTGTTTCCTACAATGATGAGCTAATCTACATGTTTCAGAAAGAAATGGGCATTTTTACACATTCAAAAACTATCCAAGCTGAGGCATTGCAAAACCTTGATCAACCTCAGGTGTATTTAGGACATAGAAATTCACAAACTGTAAATGAAGATTTAGGTAAAAAGTAAAAACAAAGATTTAGGTAAAAACTGAAAACATCATTGTTTGGCCTCACAAAACACTAAAAGTGGAGATTTAGGTAAAAACAAATACAATAGGGTTGCAAGTTGCAAACTCTCTACCATTCTTTTGTTCTTGTCAACCAAAATCAAAAGCAAAAAAAAACCTAAAGCAACCAAGTAATTTAAGAAAAAAATAACATGCTCTTGTGAACACAAATCCACATGATAAATGAGAAAAAAATGAGAGAAATGAAGAATGGCAAAAAAAAAAATCGAAATCTAACTTACATAAATTTTTTTCCGGCCGATGGTTCGCTCGGGAGCACGTGATGATGCGGAAACTGGAGGCGACGGTGCGGCCGGAAACTGGAGGCGAGGATGCGCGGGTGCGGCTGCTCGCGAGTCGCGTGAAGTTTGCGGTGCCTTCGCTCGAATGAATGCAAAAGAGGGATTAGGGCGGACTCGGGAAGACTGCGGTGCTTTCGCTCGAACCGGTGCTTATATATTTTTCATTTTTTTAAGTTATGAAATAGCCAGATACGCGTGTCCGACTTAAATTTTTTTAAAAACAGTCTGGACACGGTCAAAACATGTCGGACACGTGTCCCCTCCGTGTCGGGCGCGTGTCCGTGTCCGACACTGCACTGCCTCTTAAAACGGAGTGTCCGTGCATCATAGATTGTAAATCATGAGAGAATGATAAACAGAGCTTGTTTGAAAGACAATTTCTTGAATTAATAGTGTATGGGGGGAGATTTTGGGTTTGTCGGATTGGGAAATTTGTTTGCAAGATACACTACAGCGAGGAGTGTTTCAAACCAAGGCAAGTAGGGAAGATTAGCTTCAAGTAGAGGAGTGTGTTATGTCAATTAGGTGCATTTTTTCCATTCAGCGATCCCATTTTACTTATGAATGTAGGGGCAAAGTTGACAAGAAATTTCCCATTGAATTAGTAGATTTGGAGTATTGTTCATGTATTCATCACTATCATCAAATCTAAGAATTTGATTTTGTAATTTTGTTGACATTCTATCATTTTTTTGAACATCATAAATTTGGATGTCATTTTAGATTTTTTTTGGGGACAAACCCAATAGATGCACAAGAAATAATCTATAAATGAAACATAATATCTATTAAATTGGAGATGGAAAATGCTTAATTTTATTGCTCAAATATGTCCCTATTTTATAGATCTATACAAGATATCTAAATAAAGAAACAAATAATTATAGAATCATACATAATTGCTCTAATATAATCCTTCCTAAATCAGCCACTTAAATATAGAAGGAGATTACCGCAATCTCGGTGAGCCTCCCACAGATATCCATCTTAGCCGTGGGATCAAAATGCCAAGGGAAGAGATCGACTCAATTTTGGTGAGCCTCCCATGGATCTGCATCCTAGCCGTGAGATCAAAATGCCAAGGGATGGCTAGGATTTAACATGCCCCCCCCCTCCCTCAAGTGGGGGAATACAGATCTATCATTCCCAACTTGGTAATTAGTCCCAGAAAGGTAAGATTTATTAAGTCCCTTGGTAATAATATATGCAAACTGATCTTTTGATGAGACATGATAGATACATATTAGGCCACTGACTAGTTTCTCCTTTATGAAAAGTCTGCCCACTTCCATGTGTCTGGTCCTGTCATGTTAAATCAGATTGTGAGCTATACTGATTGCTGATTTGTTGTCACTGTGTAGCATCATGGGTCCTTCCCACTTGATCTTTGGGTCTTTTAGAATAATATTGATCCATAATAGTTCACATATTCCCAAGGTCATAGTTATGTATTCTGCTTCTGTACTAGGCCTTGACACCACATTCTGTTTCTTACTTCTCCATGCAATAAAGTTTCCTCCAAGGAATGTGTAGTATCCTGAGGTAAATCGTTTATTTACCAGCGATCCTGCGTAATCTGCATCAGTATATGCTTCTGGGATTATTTCCAGTCTCTTCTGAAGAGAATCCCTATACTTGGGTTCTCCTTAAGGTAGTGTAATATTCTGTCTACAACTTATATATGAGTCTGCTTTGGATTTTACATGAACTGGTTGACTATGCTTAAAACAAATGTTATATCTGGTATGATGTGGTAAAGGTAGATCAATTTCCTCATAAGTTTCTTGTAAGCTCCCTTATCTATATTTAGATCTTTGGCTTTCACCAATTTGAGATTTGATTCTACTAGTGTTGGTGTTGGTTTATAAGCTAGCTTACCTATTTTTTTAAGATCATTAATGTATTTTTTGTTGTGAAATGAAGATTCCTCTGTTGGAGTGAGCTACTTCAATTCCAAGGAAATATTTTAATCTACTAAGATTTTTGATCTCGAATTTCTTTGGCAAGATATTTCATCAGAATCACTTTCTCCTTTTTATCATTTCAATCAAGATGATATCATCTACATAAATTAATAAAATTGTGACTTCCTTTGAGTCTGAGTGCTTAAAGAATAATGTATGGTCCCCTTGGCTTTGCCGATAACCATTAAGTAGCATCACTTTTGAGAATCTTCCAAACCAAGCTTTAGCTGATTAATTTAGCCTATATAAAGCCTTTTTTAACCTACACACTTTGTCACCCTCAAATTTCTCCTTTATTCCTGGCGGAATCTCCATAAATATTTCTTCCTCCAAGTTCCCGTGTAGGAATTCATTTTTGACATCCAGTTGCCCCAGATGCCAGTTGTAATTAGCTGTTAGTGAGATCAGGATCCTCATGGTGTTAATCTTGGTTATAGGTGCAAAAGTTTCCTGGTATTAAATGCCATATGTCTGGGTGTACCCTTTCGCCACTAGTCTTTCTTTATACCTTTCTAATGTACTAGCAGCTTTGTATTTCACAAAGAACACCCATTTGCATTCGACTGATTTTTTTCCTACTGGTAGGTCGGTGATCTCCCAGATATTATTCTTCTCCAGGGTTTGCATTTCATCATTGATGACTTTTTTTATTTTTCATCATATAAAGCCTCAAAAATATCATTTAGTATAACTAAAAAATTTTTGTGTGAAAATGGGAAGTTATGGAAGGATACAAAGGTTATGGGGTACAAGGGAGTTTTTTTGGTGAACTTATATTTACCTCAATTTTAGGAGACTATTCAGATTCTTAGATTTGCTTTGGAGCATAATTTTTATTTGTACGCCTGAAATACACTTTTCTAAACCTCCTGTTATTAATAATAACTTTGTCCTCAGTTTCCCTAGCTTTGTTTTTGGGTTTAGGTAAATTGGTTTGAGGTGGAGCTAGAAGGTTAAGTGGGGTAAGCTCACTTTCCTCATCTTTCTCAGTTTGACGTTTAGTGAAATAGGATTTTTGTTCATCAAAGATAACATCAATAGATACAAGAGTTTTCTTGGTGGATGGATGATAACATTTTTTTTTTTTGAAGAAATGGATGATAACACTTACAACTTTTATGGGTGGATGAATATCTAACAAAGATATATTTGAGTGCTCTTGGATCTAATTTTTATCAATTTTAGATGTAAATGTGCATAGGCAGTGCACCCAAAGATTTTGATTGTAAGGTTTTATGGGTTCGAAATTCGAGGTAAAAAGATGATAGAATATTCATTGATATTTTTAGTCTTAAGATGTTTGAAGGTAGCTAGTTTTTGAGATATGTGTCAGTTAGAAGGGATTCTCCCAGTAGGATTTGGGTACGTTGTGGTGGAATAGAAGTGCATGCGTGGGGGTTAGAAGATGATCATTTTTCTTTTCTGCAACTCCATTTTGTTATGGGATGTGAATGCAGGAAGACTCATGAATAATACCTTTTTGAAAGTAGGAGGATAGAGTTTGGTTAAAGTAATCTTTAGAATTATCGAAACAAAATTTTCTTATTTTTATCTTGAATTGGTTCTAGCTTTTGGTATGAAAAATGTGGAGGATAGTGTTAACATCAGATTTACTTTTGAAAAAAATCCAAGAGGCTCGAGTGCAGTCATTAATGAAGGATACAAACCATCGGGCCCCTAAGATGTTAGAGATTTTTTAGGATCCCCAGATATCACTATAAATAAGGTAAAGTGGAGTATTACATCTCTCATGTTTTTTTAGAAAAGAAACTTGTTTATGCTTGACTAACTTACAAGTTTCACAATGAAAATATTCATTTTTCAACTTATAAAAAGTTTTGGATTTATATATTTTTTATGACATCAAAAGGTGGATGTCCTAATCTAAAATGGTGAAGCTAAATAGTAAATTTTTTATCAAATAGAGATAACATAGAATAGTCATTATTGATAATATTAGTTTTTAGTTCTAAGTAATATTGTCTATCGCTCTCCTTAGCAAATCCAATCTTCTTCCCCGATTTCTAGTCTTGAAATAAACAAGTAGGGTTAAATAAGACTTGACAATTATGGTTACTGGTAAGTTTTTGTATGGAGATTAGGTTTGTGGATAATTCAGGTATGTGAAGTACATTTTTTAGAGTGAGGAAGTGAGATAAATGTTTGTTTCCTTGGCCTACTATTATGATAAGAGAACCATCAACAATGATGATTTTCTTATCATTTGGGCAAAAAGTATAGTTGATGAAGTGGGTAGTAGAGTGTCATGTGATATATGTATCCTAAGTCAATAATCTATAATCTTTTCAAATGATTTCTAGGGGTACTTAATCCAAGGGATATAGGAAACCTAACTGAAAGTGTAAGAGAAGAAGATGCATGTGATTTTTCAAGGGATACCATAAATTATCTTAGTTTATCAATATCTTCTTTATTGAACTCTTTGAAGCTGGACTGCATTGCTGGGTTTGGCTGACTTGTAGTGTTAGTTTGTGATGTGCCCTTTTGTCTACTTCTTTGATTCCACTCCTTTCTTGGGGGCTTTTCATATATCTTCTAGCATGTCTCCTTTGTATGTCTTGATTTCTTGCAATAGTTGCACCAAAGGGAGTATTTGTCTTTAGATTTTGAGGAATCCTTACTTTTTTTCTTCTATGTCGCCTATTTGGTTGACACCATTGCTGAACCTTCAGCCACCTTTGGCTCTAGCATTACTCCTTGTCGGCTTTCCTCAGCACGGATGAGAGAAATGGTCCGTTCAATGAAGATGTACCCTCTTTGCCAATGATCTGTACTCTTACCTGATCAAACTCAACATTTAACCCTGCAAGAAATTCATACTCTATCTTTCTCAATAAAATTTTTCAGGTTAGCAGTACCTTCTGGACACATGGTCTCTATGCATATTAGTGACCAAGTTCTTGCCATAAGTTTTGAAGGAGAGTGACATTCAGTTACGGTCTTGCTTCCTTGTTTTGTGTTTCTAATAGGAAATACTTGAGTTCGCAAGAATCCCCAAGGGAAATACTTGAGTTCGCAAGAATCCCCAAGACTAATTGGTGAAAATAGTGAGAATAATGCAAAATTTGGGCGGAAAAATAGCCCCCAAACGATGGGTTGCAATGAGAAAATCAAGCCAAACAAAAACAAAGCAAGATACAAGTGATCCTCAATTCGAGAGGAGGATCGTTCTCTCTCAAATCTCTAGAAAAGCAATCTAGAGCCAAAACACCCAAGAACTCAAGAGAACACAAATATTCAAGCATGAGAAAACTCCCTCCAACCAGCCTCCTTACTAATACAATTCATTTTCTAATTTCAAACATCTCACATTCAAATTTTCCCTCTTAAACTAGCCTCCCAAAACCTCTTTTCCCCATTGCTCCAACTGGGTGGCATCATTAAAGGGGGCGGACACCCCACCAGTCCGCCTTTTGCAAATTTGAACAGGCCTAACAATACCGCCCTCCCAAAGAATCACCTTGTCCTCAAGGTGAAAACTAGGAAATTAGTGTTTCACCCTCTCGTATGGTTCCCACGTGGCATCATAGTTAGATTCTTCCACTTGATTAACACTTCTTTAGCTCCATCTTCTTTCTGGCGAACCCCCATCAATTCTAAGAATTTCAGAATCACCTCCAAGTCCTCAGTAAGTGTTGCCGGTAACTCCGAGCTGGCTGTGTAATCTCCAATGGTTCTTCTCAGCTGCGACACATAGACCGGATGAATAGTCGCCGTGGGTGGTAGTTGCAGTCGATATGCTACCGCTCTAATTTTGTCCAATATTACATTGGGTCCAAAGTATCTTGGAGCGTGCTTTTCATTTCTCCTGTTGGCAAATGTTTTTTGTCGATATGGTCGGAGCTTTAAGAACACACTCTCTCCTACTTCGAATTCGATGTCTTTCCTATGCCCATCAGCTTGTTTCTTCATAATTTGTTGAGCTCTTAGTAGATCCATCTTCAATTCTTCTAACACTCGATCTCTCCCCTCCAAGTACTCCTCCATTGAAGAAACTGGATATTACTACTCCCAAAGTGCACCAAGTGAGGAGGGTCCCTTCCATACAGCACCTTGAATGTAGTCATCTATGAAGCTGAGTGAAACGAGGTATTATAACAATACTTCGCCCATGATAGCCACTTGGCTCACAGCTTGGGTGTCTCCGACACAGCATCTCAAGTAGGTCTCCAAGATTCTATTGACCACTTCCGTTTGACCATCTGCTTGTGGGTGGTAAGTGGTGCTCCTCTTCAGGAGTGTCCCCTGCAACCTGAACAATTCCTTCCAAAAATGACTAAGGAACACCTTATTTCTATCTGATACGATTGCCTCCGGTACTCCATGCAATCTGACTACCTCTCTGATGAAAGCTGAAGCCACTGTCACCGCGGTGTAAGGATGTTGGAGGGAAATAAAATGAGCGTACTTGCTCAATCTATCCACCACCACCAGAATCACCGTGAAGCCTTCTGAACGGGGCAGCCCATATATGAAGTCCATGGATATCTCCTCCCATACCCGTCCTGGTAACGCCAATGACTGTAGTTGTCCCCCTGGTGACATAGCCAGGTATTTGTTCCTCTGATAGATCTCACACCTTGCCATCATCTCCTCCACATCTGTATGCATTCACTTCTAGTAAAGCTCGGCCGCTAATCTACTGTAGGTCTTCTGCACCCCCTGAATGGCCCCCAACCACACTTCCATAAAATTCCTGGAGTAAGTTTGGGATGTGGATGGAGGTCCTGGGCATCACGAACCTCCCTTGATACAGCAGTCTGTCCCCCTCTACTGAGTAACCTGGGTGGCTACCCTTAATAATGCCATCTTGATCTTCCCCAACTCCTCATCCCTAGAGCTCTCCTCCTTGATGGCCTCCCAATCCAGCATCAAAGGAACAAACACTTCCACTGTTTGTAGCTCTCCCATACATCTGGACAACGCATTTGCCGCCTTGTTCGCCCCTTCTGGTATGTACTGGATTTCAAATTCATACCCCAACAACTTTGACATCCATCTCTAATGCTCTTTATTGTCCATCCGTTGTTCCAACTAGTATTTCAGGCTCCTCTGATCTGTTCTGACAATGAAATGCCTACCTAACAGGTAGGGTTGCCACTTCTAGATAGCTAAAACGATATCCATCAACTCCCTCTCATAGACAAATTTCAGCCTGGCTCTGGCTGCCAACACTTGGCTGAAGTAGGCAATTGGTCTCCTATCCTGCATGAGTACTGCCCCCAATCCATATCCTGAAGTGTCTGTCTCCACTATGAAGGCTTGAGTGAAGTCTGGTAGAGCTAAGATGGGTACTGCGTTCATAGCCTTCTTTAGTTTCTCAAATGCTATTGTGGCTGCCTCTCCCCATAAAAATCCATCTTTTTTCAACTGCCTGTTAGTGGCCATGCTATAGTACTCTACCCCCTTAACGAATCTCCTGTAGTATCCTATCAGCCATAAGAATCCTCTCAACTCCTTCAGATTCTTAGGTAAGGGCCATCTCAACATAGCCTCCACCTTTGACTGATCACCCACCACCCCTTCCTTGGACACGATATGACCCAAGTACTCCACACTGGTTTGGAAAAAATAACACTTCTTCAGGTTGACCCTCAGCTGATGCTCCTGTAGAACTCCCAATACCAACTTTAAATGCTTCAGATGCTCCTCAATTTTGCTATACACCAAGATGTCATCAAAGAACACTAGCACAAACTTCTGGAGATATTGTTTGAACGCCATGTTCATCAATGACTGGAAAGTAGCAGGGGTGTTGGTCAGCCCAAATGGCATAACCAGAAACTCATAATTCTTGTGTGTCCGGAACGCTGTCTTTGATATGTCTTCCTCGCTCATCTAGATCTGATGGTATCCCGACTTCAAATCCAGTTTGGAGAACATCACTGCTCCATACAATTCATCCAAAAGCTTGTCAATCATCGGAATGAGAAATTTATCCGTTGCAGTCTCCTTATTTAACACCCTATAATTCACACAAAACCTCCAGCTCCCATCCTTCTTTTTGACTAATAACTCCGGGCTAGAGAAAAGACTTACACTTGGTCTAATGATCCCAGCCTCCAACATCTCCCTAATGAGCTTCTCAATTTCAATTAAGTGAGGTGTCACAGCCACCTCAAGGATTACCACCACTTAGAGAACAGGAGCATGCAATTCTTCTAAAGGAGGGAGTGTCACCGATTAGTGTACGACCCTACCGCTACCCCCAAATTTAGAAGGATGTTGTATGACTAGTTGCACTACAAAAGGAATGTCCCACTCTTTCCGCATACTGACCCTCTCCAATCATTGCAGTTTTACCAAATATCCACCTCCACCTCCTTTATGGTTCTGATCATGGACTTGAGAGACACTCCCGCTTTAGATAGCCTGACATCTCATTGTATCACCATTCTCCTTCCCCCCACCACCAATTCCATTCTCAGTGCTCCCCAATTCATCTTGGTCTCCCCCAAGATTTGTAGTCAGTTCATCCCTAAGATAACATCCGTACTCCCCAATTCCAAGGAAAGAAAATCCTCCCTCACTTGTATCCCCTTAATGGTCAACACTACTCCCCTACAAACTCCTCTGCCTATTTTTACCTTTATGGTGCCCATTATCACCCTGTACCCTCCTGGGTCTACTAGTTTCACTCCCAATTGATCAACAATTTGGGTGGAGACCCCACTATCTATCAACACTACCACATCCATATCAACTATCTCTCCCTTCACCTTCATAGTGTGATTTGGAGTGAATTCCACTACTGAGTTTAGGGAGACTTCTGCCACATCCAAATGCAACTTCTCCTTCTCTTCCGTCTCTAATCCGCTTCCACCTCCCTCTTCAGCTTCCTCGTCATTACAAACGGTGAGAACCTAAAGAGTTCGGTCCTTACACTTATGCCATGGCATGCACTTCTCATCACACCTGAAACACAACCCCTTAGCCCGCTTCTCCTGGATCTCCTTCTCTGTCAGCTTCTTAAAATGTCGTCCAGGTCCTCCAAATTTCTCCCTTGGTACTTCCCGTGATCCTCCCAGTACAACTCCTTTGGGAGCTATAAAAGTAGTAGTCATCCTGTAGGATCCCCCAAAACTACTGCCACGAGCCCCCCCCCCCCCCCCCCCCACTTTGTTTTTTTTCACCCCGTCGCGCCCCCCCCTCCAGATGCTTTTGTTCTTAACCAGCTGTGCCAACTCCATGGCCTCCGCCAAGTCGCGCGGTCGCATCACTCTAATAGCTGCTCTGAGCTCCGGTTTGAGCCCTTTCATGAAGTTACCCTCAAGCACAATCTCAGATAGACGGTCCAGTCGGCTACCTAGGTACTCAAATCGATCACGGTACTCTGCCACTGTCCCTTCTTGCGTCAATGCAAAGAATTGCTCAGAGAAGTCCCCTCCCCTTTCGGTTTGGAAACGTTCCAGTAAGCATTCCTTGAACTATCTCCAGCTCCTGATGGGTTGCCTCATGTCTCACCATTGGTACCAAGCCAGTGCCTTTCCCTCTAAGCATAATCCTACCATTGTTAGCTTCTCTTCCTCTGTCAGCCCATTGATGGAAAAGTACCGTTCCACCTTGTAGATCCAACCATGTCCATCCTTGCCCTCCAAGATGGGCATCTTCAACTTTCTGATCTTCGGGTCACCCCAATTGCCCCTGGATCCTCCACATCCTCCCATGCCACGAATAGGAGGTGCTCCCCAGCTGTCACGATCTTTCCTCCAGCGATCATAACCACAGTCCTCATCAACTTCCCCTCTCCTTCTTTCGAAATCAGCACCTCGGTGGTGAAAATCCCCCCTTCTTCCCACAAAATCAACACCCCTCTTTTCATAACCCATGCTCATCTCCTCTCTAGAAAGTGGTTCTTGAGGTGGCATGTCGTCCTCCCCCTCTAGGATCTCTACTTCCAGATTTTTCCTCCCCCTAAATGGGTTCGGATTCCCTCCTATACCATGGTCGCCGGTGGTCCCCTTGCTTCCGATGTCGTCGGATTGGTCTTCACCTCTAATAGTTTCTTTAACATCTTTTCCATCAAAGTGAACTGCCCTTCCAACCTTTCATTGTTGGAGGAGATTTGATTTTGAAAATCAAAGAATTTTCCATCCAAATCCAATTTTAATTGCCCAATTTCGCCTTCCAACACTTCGACCTTCTTTCCAACCATCTTTCTTCTCAAGGATCTCAAGAGAGCTTCTACCGGATGCAAAAAACCCGCAAAGATTTCAAAAATTCAGCCGCCGATGGTCCTAAGATGATGCTCTGATTCATTTGATAGGAAATACTTGAGTTCGCTATAATCCCCAAGGGAAATACTTGAGTTCGCAAGCAAACCTATCACTAATTGGTGAAAACAGCGAGAATAATGCAAAATCTGGACGGAAAAACAGCCCCCAAACGATGGGTTGCAATAAGAAAATCAGGCAAAATAAAGAGAAAACAAGATAGAAGTGAAACTCAATTCGAGAGGAGGATCGTTCTCTCTCAAATCTCCAGAAAAGCAATCTAGAGCTCAAACACCCAAGAACTCAAGAGAACAAACCTATTCAAGCATGAGAAAACTCCCTCCAACTAGCCCCCTTATTAATACAATTCATTTCCTAATTACAAACATCTCACATTCAAATTTTCCCTCTCAAACTAACCTCCCAAAACCCCTTCTCCCCATTGCTCCAAATCTGCGGCATCATTAAAGGGGGCGGACCCCACCAGTACGCCTTTTGTAAATTTGAACAGGCCTAACAGCTTCCCATCTTGACTTTATTTTTGAAGATTTGTTCACCATCCTGAGCTTTTGAGAAGGTTTGCCTGACGACATCTCATATCTTTTGTAGTAGATAGGAACATGAAAGTATCGCTAATTTCTGGTGTCATAAAATTCCACAAACATGACATGATCATGGAGTCTGTTTCATTCTATGCCCAAAAATTGGTCCTACCCTAGGAGGTGATTCATCTTTCCTTTTTCTTTCATGTAGGTCTTCACAAATTGAGACCACTCAAGTAATTCTTCCCATTTAAGCAATAGGAAGGTTGCATATTTTAGAGATATTCTCTTCATTGGTGCACCATAGAGTCCTTCATAGAGCTTTGAGAGGAATTAGCTTCAGACATTCTGATGGAAAAGGATTGCGATGAAGGCTATGTTAATTAAGCTAGTAATGTGCAGAGCAGCAATGAAGGTTGCTTTGGTTATAAGAGTTAGTAGTAATAACAAGAGAAGGCTGGCAATGAAGGCTGTTTTTTCCTCTCCGCTTCTTTCTCTTTAGTCTTTGAAGGAGAATGACAATGAAGTCCGGTGGTGGAACTCACGGATTATCTCTTTAGGCTCGGATATCATATTAAATTTAGAGAATTGGAGAGAGAAAATGTTTAATTTTATTGATCAAACATGTCCCATTTATAGATCTATATAAAATATTTTAATAAAGAAACAAATAATTACATAATCATACATAATTGCTCTAATATAATCCTTCCTAAATCAGCCACCTAAATATAAAAGGAAATTGGTGCAATCCAGGTGAGCCTCCTACTGATCCCCATCTTAGCCGTGGGTTCAAAATGCCAAGGGACGGCGGAGATCGGCACAATCTAGGCGAGTCTCCCATGGATTCCCATCCTAGTTGTGGGATCAAAATGCCAAGGGACAATTGGGATTTAACAGTATCTATAGCCTTGAGTTGAAGCTGTGGGCGAAGGACCTTTATACAAGAGTGGATAATATGTGATGGAGCTACGATAATGTGATATGGGAAATGAATGTTTGTTATGTTTTGCAGAATTATAGTAAGTACAGGAAAATTGTAGATTGGGTTTACTTATATTTTATTATGAGCTTTAAAGAGACATGTATGGTGGTGGGGGTGGCCTGGCCTACCATGCCATTTGGTGATGGCAAAGAGAGTGGACAGAAGTGCTCGCTGGAAGATTGCTGGAACACTTTGGTGGAGCATGAAACCGGATAAAGACTGCTATGAGATATACCTGAAAGAATGGTTTTGCATGTCTTCAGGCCTGAATGTGATAGTCGTTAGTAAGGTGGTTGATAGAGATAAGATTATTGGGATTTGGAAGATTTGAGAAAGTTGGAAGAAACAGAGAGAAGAAACATAGATTCAGTAAATGGAGAGAATAGACGGTATCACTTAGCGCAATATCATGAAAAAGAAACAAAATAATGTGATCAAATGGTCAGTTTCTGTAACAATAATATTTAGTTGCAGAACCAAAATATCTTCCTTTTTTCCAATATTATCTCATTGCTGTTAAAAATTATAATTTTTTTTACTGCAAAGGCATCTAAAGCATTTGTTTTCCTTACTTCTATGCAGTGACTTTTATAATATTTGACAAATGCTGGATATGACATGTGTTCAACGCATATCTAAAATGTTTCATGTGTTCTATTATATTTCAAATACACGTGTTGTTGGTTAAGTGACATAATAATAATAAGAATGAAGGAATTATGGATAGTCAAATGGTAATAAAAGGCTTTTAGTTTTAAAAGATACAACTAAAATATGCCGTTTACAATGAACTTTTTTTAAAATACTTTTTTTCCTAATGCCAAATTTTATTATTTGCAGAACAAAATAAAGCTTTATATAAATTATCTTGCTGCAATTTTTTATTTATTTTGTATTTTTATTATATCATTTTTTTAAAATATAATTACAACAACAACATCAAGCCTTTGCCCCACTACGTGGGATCGGCTACATGAATTCTTTTTCGCCATTGTGTTCGATTAAAAGTCAACATCTCATTTAAATCAAATAAAGAAAGGTCATTTCTAATATTTTCTAACCAAGTCTTTTTTAGGTCTACATATATCTTTCTTAACATAAGTCAAATCTAATATCTCAACTTTCCTAATTGGGTCATCGAAAGGCCTCCGTTTAATGTGACCAAATCATCTAAGACAACTCTCTCTAATCTTATCTTCCACTGGAGCTAATCTTATCTTCCTCCGTATATGCTCATTTCGTATCCTATCTCTAAGGTTCAAGCCACTCAGCCACCTAAGCATCCTCATCTTTGCAACACTTAGTATTATGCTTCTCTTTTAATGGCCAACATTCAACACCATAAAGCATTGCATGTCTCACCACCATCTTATAGAATTTTGCTTTAAGTTTGAGGGGAACTTTTCTATCGCACAATAAGCCCGATACATTTCTCCACTTCAACCATCCAACTTGAATTCTGCTGATAATATCCCTATCAATTTCACCATCACTCTGAACAATAGATCCAAGATATCTAAAACGTGTACTCTTATTAATGATTTGACCACCCAAAGTCACAATCCCCTTACTAGGTCTATTGCTACTAAAATTACACTCTAGATATTCAGTTTTAGATCTACTCAAGCGAAAATCTTTAGACTCTAAAGTTGACATCCATAATTCAAGTTTACTTTCAACTCCCTCTCTAGTCTTATCAACAAGAAGAATATCATCAGAAAAAAGTATACACCAAGGTACATCCTCTTGCAAATGTCCAGTGAGAACATCCATGACTAAATAAAAAAGATATGGACTTAAGGTTGATCCTTGATGTAATCCAACCGAAATAGGAAAATACTTGGTCAAACCACCTTGTGTTTGAACGCAAGTAATTGCTCTTACATGCATATCTTTAATGATTTGAATATAAGCATTATTAACTTCTTTCTTTTCAAGAACTCTCCATAGCACTTCTCTTGTAACTTTATCATATGCTTTCCCTAAATCAATAAATATAATATGTAAATCATTCTTATTTTCTCTATATTTCTCCATCAAACCTCTCAATAAATGTATGGCTTCCGTAGTTGACCTACCCGACATGAATCCAAATTGATTTTGAGAAACATTAGTATCACGCCGCAACCTATGCCCCATCGCTCCCATAGTTTTAAAGTATGACACATTAACTTAATTCCTCTATAATTCGCACATTCATGTGCATCACCTTTATTCTTAAAAATAGGAATTAACACACCCATTCTCCACTGATCTGACATCTTTTTAGTATTCAAAACAGTATTAAAAAGTTTAGTAAGCCAAAAAATTCCTTCATCTTCTAAGTATTTCCACACTTCATTTTCTTTAAAGCCTCTCTAACATCGGTTTTACTTATACGCCGATAAAAACACAAATCTTTATTTTCATTTAGGGTGATAAAGTCACTAAAGTCAATCGTATTGTCACATTTTTCATTAAAAAATTTAACAAAATACCTCATCTATCTTTGTTGATTATCATCTTCTAAGAAAAGTACTTTTTAATCTTCATCCTTAATACACTTCACTTGAACTAAATCCTTACTAATACTATATCTTTGTTTGACTAATTTATACATATATCTTTCTCGCTCATTAGTATCTAATCTATTATATAAATCATTAAAAGGTAAGCTTTTTTGCATTGCAAATATCTTTTTTAGATTCCTTACGAGCCTCTTTATAACTTTTTCAATTATCAGAATTTTTACATCTAAATTAATTTTTTAAACAAATCTTCTTATTTTTTATTTTTTCTTGCACATTTGGATTCCACTACCAACTATTTTTACTATTAGGAGTCTTTCCCTTTGAAACTTTAAGCACATCTTTTGTAATATTTTTAATATCACAAGTCACTTTTTCTCATGTAATATTGACATCCTCATGCGCAGATAGAATCTTAAGATCTAAAATCTTACTATCAAAAATACTTTTGTTAATATTCTTTAAATGCTCTCATCTAATCCTAGAAAATCATTTTACTTTATTTTTTATTTTTCTCCCCTTTATTTTAAAGTCCAAAATTAACAATCGACGTTGGGTAAATAAATTTTTACTCAGAATAACTTTACAATCTTTGCAATCTAAATGATTTAATTTTCTTATAAGAAAATAATCAATTTGCATTTTACTGTATTCATTTTTATAAGTGTTAAGATGCTCATCTCTTTTCTTAAATAAGATATTAGATATTAAGAAATTATAAACTAAAGAAAAATTTAATATAGTCTTACCACACTCATTTGTCGTTCTAAACCCATGGCCACCATGGTTGTTTTTAAAATCATTTACCTCTCTACCAACATGTCCATTAAAATTTCCTCCAATAAAAACGTTTTTTTCAAGAGTTATATTTTGTATTAATTCTTCTAAGTTATTCTAAAATTTTAATTTTGAACTCATATCCAAATATACTTGAGAAGCACAAACACTTATAATATTAACAATCTTAGCATCAACAAAAATCTTTAAAGCTATAATTCTATCTCCAATTCTGTTAATTTTTATAACATTATTCTTCAAACTCTTATCTATAATACACATACACAATTTCTAGTAGGACTCCTACCCAAATACCATAGTTTATATCATAAACTATTAATCTCCTTAGCTTTCTCTCCAACTCATTTAGTTTTTTGAATGCACAAAATATTTATCTTATTATGAATCATAATATCTATTTATTCAATTAATTTTCATGTAAGGGAGCATATATTCCAAGTTTCTAATTTTAGTTTCATGGATTAGCCTTGCCTATTTAACACTGCACCCGGGCGCCGGTGCAACGGCCCTTGCAGCGTGTCGCTTCCAGGGACGTCCTAGCATTAACACAAGTTTTTAAAGGATTCATGTCATATGATTATTCGACAAGTTTTATGCTTATTGTCGACTACCTAACGCAACCATTCACTTTTCTCCTCCAGGACTTGGGACATGGCAACATCAATGTTATTTTTTTTAAATATTATTGACATGAAAAATAAATGTGTTCTATGATTAATTATTCTATGCGGACACCAAACACCGTCCAGAGATTCACTAAAATTCGCCATGTCTTTCCTATGCTTGGTATCACTAACGTGGCGCATTATGGTTGGTCTCCGGGGTTCTGTGTCTGATCTCCGCACATAATAATTTGTTATTGATAGCCTTAAAATTCATTTTATGTCAAAATGTGTATTCAAGTAGAATCTTATTTTCAAGGTTGCGAGCTGGAGCAGTTACATCGGTGCTACCACTTGTTTGAAATGGGCTCCTCGTCGGGCTATGTTTGCAGCTGCTTCATCAGTCCTTACATTTTGGATACCAAATGTGTCAAAGTTAAATAACACCACCAGCACTGAAGTTTCTACAGCTTAATTTTCAGAGGGATAAGAAGTTTTTCTTTGTTTCTCCTTTTGAAATCTGCAGGTTAACTTCTGCTGCAACCAGGTTCCAGCTTTTATTTGATTTTCCATAGTTATTTGGCCTACCAACTGAATTATTCTTACATGTTTGTGAGTTTTTCTTTTTTGGAAGCATCATCAAATCATGTTTTTCTGTTAATGATGATGATTACGGTGCTTATTAAGGGAGGTGTCGAGCTCGAATAATTTTTTTATTGAGCTTGAGTTTGACTAATTAATCGAGTTCAATCTGTGAACAGCTCATTTATTTATTATGAAAAAGAAAGATAATTTTGTTTCAAACCATTATTTTCATAAAAATAAGAATGAGAAATTAGAGTATAAGTATTGAGAAATTACATGACTAATTAATGTTTCAAACCATTATGATAGTATAAGGTTTCTGTGGACATTAATTAAGCCTAAGATGAGAAAGTTTCTATTGAATTGTACATAGAAAATTTATAATTTTTTGAATTATAGAAATCTTATTTAATAAGATTTTTAAATTTAGTAATAATGAATAATCAAACTTGTATTTGAAATTATCTTATTCTATTTTCATAATTTTTATATTATAAATCATTGGAAAATCATATAAAGAGGTAATGCATAAATAAAATTAGGAAAAGCATTTAACCATCTATTTTAAGGGATAAATCATCTATTTATTATGACACATTTTTCCGAAGTAAATTATAATTTTTTAGAGACTGTATGTGGCTAAGAAGTAAGGAAAAGCTACTTCTCGACTTGCGCGTATTTCGAATTTGTCATATGAAATTTATAATATATATTCCTCCCGCGAGACTCACGTTCGAGCCCCTAACGTCCGAATTTGTCATATGAAATTTATAATATATATTCCTCCCGCGAGACTCACGTTCGAGCCCCTAAAAAAAAAAATAAAATAAAATAAAATAATTATAATATATGGAAAAATATGGATAATGATAAGTTATTACATCTTTCTAAACTAAAACATCTATTTCAATGAATTGATTGATGTGTTTTTTTTGAACATTTAGATTAATTATGATAAATTCATGCACACATAAAATATGTAAGACTAAAAATTCAAGATCTTTTGATTGATAGTTAAAGTTCTCAATCAACAGATTAAGATGAGGTTTAGGGTTTAGGGTTTAGGGTTTAGGCTGTGTATTGATGTATTTTTTTAGTTTTTATAAAATATATTTTGTTTTTTTTTTATAGAAAATAGTTTTCATAAATATCATTAATAGAAGGTAGGCATCACACTTTTATGATCAAATTATGATTGAATGATGTGTAAAACAATCAACAACGTAATCAATTTGCATAACTATAGGTGATTAATTTTATTTGAGACAATTTTCTTATTGATTTGAATCACAAACACAATTTTTATATGGTAATTATTTTTTTGCTGCATTCAAAATTATTTTGCATTAAAAAATTATTTCTTACAATAGTTTTAAAAATGTATTTCTCTACAACAGCTTTAAAAAAAAAAAGAAAATCATCCGAAATGAAAATTAAAACAATCAACAATGATTGTTTGGTGCTTCTGTGCATCATTGTTGCTGTTGATGTTGATGTTGATGTTGATTTTGAACGCATGAATGTATTGTTTGATAATAGATCAAAGTTTTAATGATTAACTTGTCTAGTGGCTGAGCCTGCAATTTTCTTTAATGGGGGCACAATTTTTTAAAAAATTCTCTAAATTTTCTTATTCATATTTGAGGTCAAACAATGGCGGTTTAAAGTTTTTTTGGTTAATAATTATTATTTAAAAAAGTTTAAAAAATAAGATAAAACTCAAGTTATTTTGAATTTTATGATAAAATATAGTTTTATTTTACATTTATTTATTTCTTTTTAATTACGCTCCTATCTTTTACTAACTCTTAAAATATAATCGATCTTAAAATTTTACCTCCATGCTTTCTCTAACAAGCTTCACAACCATCTGACTTCCTCACTGCTTTATTTTTCTCTTCTTGGTCCTTAAGGTATATATCAAAATCTTAAACTTTAATTAATCACGACTTTCTCAAATATCTCTTCCTCACTTCCTCTCTTTCTTCCAAACTTGAACAAGTAGAAGTTCACAAAGAAGGAAATGGTGCAAGCAAGTTGGTAAATTGTTTCTTCTTCCACAGCAAAACTCAAGTGCTATTCCTGTACTCCCAGTTTTTCACAACATACTCCAGGCCCCTTATTCTGTCCGACACCGGACAAGAGAACCATTCGGTACCGCTTGGTACCGAGCGAGGTACACTTTTGGGGTGATGTGACGCATTTTTATTGGCCTCTGGACGATTTCCGGACTCCGCACAGAATAATTTACGCCCCACATAAATCCGCCATTGAGCTTGTCATAATTTTTTTTTTGGAAAAACTTGAGAGACGGTTGTCATCAAAATTCTGAAATTAAAATAACTTTGAGAAAGTTATTTTAAGATTGTTTGCTCATAAATTTACTAAACGAGAGTAGAATAAGGCACCAATTCTTCACTAAATTTAAATTATATTTATATGCGAGCTCTTTGTTGATATGCATGTTTAATTAGATATGAACTTTTATTATTAAAATAATTTCCTCATTAATTTTTTTTGGATGCTCAATTGCTTTGCTCAAGAACATATTTTTTCAGACCTTCTAATCACCTTTAAATAAACCCAATAAGAATAACTTTCACACCAAAGAAAATCTTATAAAGGTGGCATTAGTTGAATAAATCAGAAGAATGAGTAGACAAAGGGCCTATTTGGGATGATTGAAATTTTTTTTATGAGTTTGATTGTAGCGTTGTTGTGGAGAAAATAATTTAGCTACTTTGATTGTTAAAAATAGTTTTTCATCATAAATTTTTAAAAATAGTGAAAAAATAATAAATTATTAGCCAATTGAAATTGTAGTTAATGCTTGATAAGCAAAGCTGAGAAAGTTGTCTCGAGTACTCTAAATGCAAATTTTAACTGGAGATACAATCCTTTTTTTTTCAATTATACTTTGGCTTCGTTTTGGACAGCTTTTTTACTGTTTCTTAAAACAACTCTTTAGTACAATTTTGTACAAAAAAGCTGTTTTTAGAAGCAGAAAGAAAGCTGTCCCAAATGAAGCCTTTGACATAAAAAATACAAAAATCTTGAGAATAGAAAAGTAATTTTACTTCCAAACCACAATGATTTTCATAAGAAAATAAGTATACTCTGAGCTTATTTTTTAAATTCAGATTCTATGATTCTTGTGATTATTTCACCATCTTCTTTTCACTAGAAATTATATTGATAACCTTAGGATGACTTACTAGAAAAGTCTTCTGGATTATGAAGATAGCATGCCAACAAAGCTATAAAATATGTCACATAGTTATGAAGATAGCATGCAATGCAAAAGATATCAATGGATGATAAAATGAAATGGAAGAGACAGTAATGATGTTAGTTAAAGGGTTAGAAATGAAACCTTGTGGATATTGAGGAGTGAGCAACGAAGTTTTAAACACTAAAGGGAGATATCAAAATACAAATTATCATAGAAGTTGGGTATTTTTTTGGCTACTCATAATCTAAATTCTTAGAGGAAAATTTAAATAATATCTACCCAAAAACTATTAATATGAACAATAGTGAAATTGACTTAGATTCTTCACAATCTAGTCAATCAAATCATTGGGAACATGGCCTTAATCTTGCCTTTAGAATATATGCAATAACAAAGAGGACAGAGATCTCTGACTAACATTTTCAAAAAGCAAGAGGGTATAAGTGGGGAGAAAATTAAGGAAAGGGAGTGAATTTGTGTGTGTGTGTGTGTGAGAGAGAGAGAGAGAGAGAGAGAGAGAGAGAGAGAGAGTATTGGGTTCAAGTTTTACATTTGTGATGTGTACGTGAATTTATCTTAAATGACCTAAATCAGCATGCCTAGTCACGTGGGATTTATTTTTAAAAGACATGCACCTATATCTAATGAATTTTCTTTGTCCCTTCTTATGGGCATAAGTGATGTACAATAATACTTGACTATCTTGATATTTTATAAATAATCCTTTTCTTATTGTAGAATATTTCAATATGTCATGTATTGAAGAAAAGTTGTTATAATGAATTTATGATTGATGTAATATGATGAAGGAATATAGAAATAGAAATTCTTGTATGAGCTAAATTTTAAACAACCTCATGGAGAATATAAATTGGTGTTCTATCATCTATATAGCTTCATTCAATAAATTAATGATAATAGCATATATTTTGACCTAAATAAATAATTATTTTTTGAGTTATTATAAGTCAAATTTGAAAATCATCTTTTTCTTAAGATAGATATTATTGTGTTTTAATTATAATAAATTTTTTATAATTTTTTGGCACAAGTGCAAATTCTTAAGAAATTAATACTTGTTAGTACAAGTGGAGATTTTGGGATCGCTAAATGTCTATTTTGCAAATCGATTTCAGCAGTATTTTTTAAATTAAATGAGTTAATTTATTAATATTTTCTATAATTTTTAAAGTCTTAAAGTGATTTATATAATTTATAAATTATTATATCTATTAAATCATATTCTAATTTAGTTTAACAAAGAGGAAGAGGGTGGATTTGAGAAGAAAAAGAGAGGTGAGAAGAGAGAGTAATTTGGAGGCTATAGAGCAATTTTCCTTTGTCAATTCTGTTTGGAGATTTGCTTGTCTCGCTGTAAAGAATCCTTATCATATTTCTGATTTCAATAATTTATGTTTTTGATATTTTTTCGATCAAATTTGTATTTCCGTTACTGAAAAATGAGGATAATTTTGTATTGATAAAACTTTCATTGCATAACTTTTGTAATGTGATAGATCTCATTACTATGATCATTTTGACCGGAACATATTGAATTTCAATGGTTAAATTAAAAGTTATGATTTTTTGAAGTAAATGCACAATAGACAATTCTTCTAAAATTAATCTTTGGGCATTACATCAACATCCCACTTGATTCCAAGTTGAATTTATTATGATTCAGAATAAATTTTCATATACGCATTATTATTATAAAAAAATAAAAAAAAAAATATGCATTATTATCATGACCAACCGCCACTTCATTTTCCAAATGAAGTTTAGAATTCTCATGTGTTTAAATAATTTAAAATTTGAATTTTGTGAAGAATTTCTTCTCCTTGGTCACTCATTTTTGTGACAACGCCCAAACCCCCACAAAAATAGTGAGCACAAAATTCAAAAAATAAAATTGTACTTTTTTAGTATTTTATTAATTTAACATACATTTTGCTACACATTTATTAATTACCAATCCAACTTTTTATTTCTCCTAATCATTCATAATAAAATAACAAATACATCCAGAATATGCATACATAATATTTCTTCAAAATGTTCATAAAAATAGTTCAAAATATAATGATTGCAACAAAATCATATGTTCCTTACAAAATCAAATTTCATGCTCCATACCAGACTCAATTTACTTAATGTAACCTTTGGCTTTGCTTGAAGTATTTTATACAACAATATGAGTACAAAATTGATCAGTAGACCAAGCCTTTGCCTCACATAAGAGTAAAATTCATAGTTTCTAATTAAGATAAAAAGTAGAAGGATATGTAAAATGCCAATTTAATACACTTTGCCAACTCCAGTGAGGTTTAGAAGTGATACAAGTATCTAGAAAATTTAAAAATTCATATAGAGCAAACCAACTAATAAAATTTTGTATTCTTATAATCAAATTGTTCATAACAGATTGTAACAATATACTAAAAGCTATGTGGTGAAACTTTTTTTCAAATTAAAGAAGAAACATATTTATAAGCATATATTTTTATAAGCATTCTAGAATTTAAATGAAAAATAAAGTATGGGTTACCTTTGAGATTCTAGAAGTGACACTTTTTTAGAGTACCACCACTGTCCAAATAGACTATGTGTAATAACCTAGAGCCCAACAATTTCTCAACTGGTTGATCAGAAAATTTCTAGATTTTGTCCTTCAAAACACCTATCTTTTCTCTCTCCTCTTCTCTCCCTCTTCCTTGTTCTCCTTATTTAGCAAGATGGCTGGGAATAAAATGATTTTGCAAATGGTTTAGAATATTTTAATATTTAAAAATCAATAACTTGATCTAGTGCCACGATGTTCAACTCCCTAGAGCCATTTTGCCCCCAAAAAATCTTCTATATTCTCCCATAATCTCTTCACCTGAGACTGGACAATGCGGTGGTGTTTCCCGGCACCACACTACACGCCCATTGTATCATTTTTTCTCCATTTTTCATAGAGCTCAATGTCGCGGTGCTGCTAATCTTGGCACATGATGTTCGTAGAGTAAAATTTCCAACTTTTTTTTTTACTTCTCTAGCCCAAACCTTGGTTACTTTTAAGCCCCATTAAATATTATAGGTTTTATAATTGCTAATCAAGTTAAAATTAACAATCATTATTGGAGATTTACCTAAAATTTTGATGATTGATATTATATCCTTCGCTCCTAAGAGAAATGTCATCCTCAACATTCTTAATACACAGAAACTTAGAACAAATTTGGATATAATTGTATCATCTCAACCTCTTTCTCCCATGTTGCTTCTTTCCCTAACACATGCTTATACTAGACCTTAATCATTAGAATCTATTTATTCCTCAACTATTTTGTATTAAAGACCAAATAGGTTCAAGTTCTTCTCTAAAAGTTAAAACAGATTGCACTTCCAGTAGTTTCAGGAACTATCTGATCTACATCTGATACCCATTTTCTCAACACTTATACATTAAATAGATTATAGAAATCAAACATATGATATGGTATAAATAATCTATAAGTAGATTATCCCATACTTTCAATTTTTTCAAATGGTCCTATATATTTAGGACTTAGCATATTATCTTTTTAAAATATGCTTACTACCTTAATTGGACTAACTTTTAAATATACAAAATCACTAATTTGAAAATTCAAAAACCTATGATTAGGATCAAAATATTTTCTATCTGTTCTAAGCTGCTTCGAATCTCCTCCTAATCAATATGATCTTTTCAATAGCACTATTTAATATCCAGGAACCTATTAGTTTACTTTCTCCTTCTTTAGTCCATGACAATAGAGTTTTACATCTTCTTTTATATAGAGCTTCGTAGGGAGCCATACCGATACTTACGTGGAAGCTTTTGTAGTATGCAATTTCAATCATAAGTACATAACCTATCATGCCTCAAAATCTAAACTTGAAAGAAATGCCATTCTTCCTATCTCATTTCAATTAGCAATTAGAGCTAATTAATTGCAGCAAGAAAATGTAAACAATAGAAAATATTATTACAATTTTATAGTTAATATTTACATCATGATTCAAAGTTCAAAATGATATATACAATAGTCATAATATGCAGCTAATAATAATATATTATTATTATTATATTATGACTATAAAACTAAATATGAAGATTGACATATACAAAAAGAACTCCAACTTGTTGCTTAGAATAACTTTAATCTACAAGATTCTTATCTTTGCCTGAAAATATGTAAAAATTATATAGTAAATGCATAGCCTAGAAAATAATCAATATCTACAATTGAAGTCAATGCATCAGTCAAAAATAGTAATCATATATCTGTAAGAACCTATAGTAACCAATTGGAACACTATCATGTATATCATATAATTCATTTACAATCTTATCTTATACATATCAATCATAGCCCATCACATATCATATGTTCATATCATTACTATAACAATCTAACTATATGTCAATTAATCAATAATGTCATCTATAACACCTTCAAATTCAATGTTCAGTTGAAACTATTCTAACCCAATTTAAAAGAGGTAAATTCTTGAATTTATATATTTTAAAAACATTTGCATTTGTTTGGTATGTATTTAGAAGTTTTTTGTGTGTATGAAAAAGCTCTGCATGTGTTCTAAAGTGAGTTCCAAAGATTTTACAGCATATTGGTGAAATCTAGAATTTTTTCCCATAAGCACCTAGGTGTTGGGTGTTCTAGCAACTTGCCATTATAATAGTGGAGCCTAGGAACTTGGCCATTTTTATACTTGAATATATTATATTTTCACTATTATATTCATTTAAATGCTTTGGCAGCTGAGTAAGAGAGAGAAAGAAGGATATTTAGGCCGCTTCATATCATTTTTAGCTATTAGCCCATTTTAAAAAGTCGGTCAAATAAATGTAGGCCACACTATGCATATCTCAATTTTTAAGATATGAAGTTTTTCTAAATTTTTTGATTAAATTTATATTTTTATTTTAAAAAAATGAGGATACTTTGCGTTGGTAATACTTTCACCTTATAACTTTTTATATGTTATAGAGATTGAGATTCTGAACATTTTAAATATATATTTTTAAAAATTTTACATGAGGGGTGTTAGAATTTATACTATTTTTATTGAATAGAAAATAATCCAGACTTTAAAAAATAGTGCTATAGTACTATTAAAGTCTTATAATGATATTCTGCATAATCTTTGATGATTTAATTATGCTTTAAAAATGTGAATTTATGCTTAGTAGTGTGTATTGTTGCCTACCATTATAAAAACTTTAGAAATTTTACATTGAGTTTCTTTATGCATTAATGATTACACTGAAAGGAAATATACATTATATTGATTGAATGAAGTGAGTTTTGATATGAACAAAAATTACTTTGAGATATAAGAGGTAAGAATACTTTGAGATTTTATGTGAAATCGAGAATCTGAATTTGAAAATACCTGAAATTCTATTTGTTGGGTCATAAGGGATCATAATCTTAGATTTTGTCTAAAAGAGCGAGAAATTTTTTTGGGAGTCATAATGGGCTGGAATCTTATATTTTATTTGAAAGAGGGGGAACTCTGTTAGATTATGTTCTGTGAAATAGAATGTATATAATATTTTGTTTATTTAACTGCTCAATATTATTATTTAAATCTATAGATAATTATAATGCTTTTATTACTCAAATACACATATTGGATCATTATATTGTATTTAATAATTTTGATAAATATTTAATAAAAGAATTGCTTGAAAATTTAGATTACTATTTATGGCCTGCTAGACTATTTTAACTCACCGTGATTTTGTATTCTATTTTCAAGGTATGAGAAAGGAAGGGATCCAGTTGACTAGCTGTTTAGAATCATATCTGAGCCTACATAGGCATTCTTCTTTGATTTTTGTACAACCATGACTACATTTTATTATGTTTTGTTATGCTCTCTATTATGTAGCAATGTACTATAGTTTAGATTTTGTATGGATATTTTGATGATGAAATAAAAGAGATTTTGCGGATGAGTTTATATTAATACTTTGAATATTTTAATAGCGCTTTAGTATGTTTTTGTTTTAAAAGTTTAAATTGGAAGATGAAATCTATTTTTTTTTAAATTAGATCTTAGGATTTGCTTGTTACAAGCTAACACGATTGGACCTATCCATTAGTGGGTCTTATAAGGTAGGTTATGAAATCATCAATCGATCTATCTTATCTATCATATGTCATATATATCATTTCTCTATATATCATATCATATGTTTATGTATGCTATCACGAATGCATATTAATGTGAGTTCAGCAAAGCATCTAGCTTTAATGCGGTGTTCTTATTAATTCATATGTTATCCATCTATCATCCTTCAATCACATCTTTCACTTATTTTATTAATCATTTATTTTAATAGGTGGCTTTCAATAATCAATGAAGTGTTATCACTCTCTACACATTTAAGTAATCGATTAATCAATTAAAGTCCAGCTTCCAATTTTATACCATAAATCTTTTATTTAAAGGAAAACCCATCATCCAACCCTCATCTACAAGATATTAACATTTAAGAACCAACCTATATTAATTATAGTATTGACACCCAACATTTCTTGCTTACATATAAATGCCATATTTATTATATATCAGTCATATCATTTTCATTATGCATTAATATTATGTATAAATGCAATAATCTATAAAATGCATGATAATCTATATACTATTAATTTTCTTAAAAAACCTATAACAATATATCTACCCGATGAAATTTTTATATAAACTAGTCAAATCATCATAATAATTATATCTATCACATAGCAAAAATTATGTGGTGAAAGTTTACTAAAATGAAAGATATTTTATTTTTATCACTTTTAAGAGAGAAATATAACAAACTCAAAATCATTAAAAATAGATACATAGTATATGTCACTTATAATGATTAGAATATTTTTTTTTTACAAGAACAATGGATGAACAAGCCGCGAAGGATCTTCTCTCTCCTCTCTTATCTCCCTTCCCTTCTCCTCCTTTCTTTTCTTATCGGGAAAGCAAAATGAGTGAGGGGGAAATGGCTAGGTGGTGAGAGATATTTATATAAAACATATTAAAATATTAATTCAGTGCCCAGTGCAATGGCACCCAACTTCTCAGTGCCACTATAATGCACGTTGATTTTATAATTATTATAAAATAGAGCCTTCAATGACGACCCAACACCACATTGCTACTTGCTAGATCCAAATTTTCATATTTTTATATAAATTCATTTTAAAATTTTGGATTATTATAATTTACCTATCTTAGAAAAATATCATCCTCAATATTTTTATATAAAATACAATTGCTCACCTATCACATCAATCATTAATCAAATTACATTAATCATCAATTATATATTCATTCACTAATAGGTGCATATGAATTAATCAATCTAGTATCATGTGATGAGATGCATTTAAATAAAACTTTAAAATTATACAAAAATGCTTAGCATGAAAAATCATACCAGTAGAACTATCAAGCACCTCTGATCTCTATTGGACAGGAGTTTTCTATTAGTTTGAACAAACCCTTGACAATACCATGGTAGTGAATAATGTATCATCTCATGTCCATAACCATCACACCTGAAGCATTGTCATGTCACTCTATAATATTTTCCTACATGCCTTCTCCCTCACTAGACACATTGCAGAGTGGATGCTTTCATAATCTATTTTTAACTCCCTTCACCTATTTTTAGATCGGTGGAGGTTTCTTCTCAGAAAGTATTTGCTCAGGCTACTCAACCAATCTTTCATTAACCATTTGTGTAATCTCATCAACAAACTTTATTACATGCTCATGTGTCATTAAAGCTTCTTCCGTATATTATTCCATTAAAAATTCCTTTCCTTTTAGATTCATGTTCTTATGCATGATTAGTTTAATAGATCTTTTATCCATATATATATATATATATATATATATATATATATGATACACATTCAATTATCCATGCCATATATTTTCATGTATGCAACTCATAATTAGTTGCCTCTTATGATTCCCATTTAATGTATTCCTTATAAATCCCCTTGAATCACTTGATTTTGTCACCCTGACTCCTTATAACTCCAAATAAATTTTTAGCTCCGTATGACTCCCATTCATTAACTTCCATTAGTGGATCACGTGGATCTTGAGGATATTACATGAGGTTATCATATCATATATCTGATATCAATTAGTACGTATTTTCTATCATATTAATATCACATTTCTATTCATATTAATCATATAAGTATTTCATCTAGTTTATATCAATCATTCAATACAACATACATTACAGTTTATCGCCTCATATCACAATACATTACTTTTCACCCCATTTTAGTATACCTTTTTTCCATCTCATTTCAACTAAAAAATACTATACACACATTTAATCGGTAAAATATAAAAAAATTATATCATATTTTTCATAATGCTCAAATTTATAATATATCAAAAGTTACACGATAAAAAATTCCAAAGTTAGAATATAATACATTTTTGATAAATTTATGAGAGATGAATCCATAGAAATTAAGATCATTGAAAAGAGAAGTAAGAGGATAGTTACTTACAATGATTAAAAGAATTTTTATGATATAAATGATGGGAAAAAATCCCTAGAGTGAGGGGAAAAGGGTTCCTCTCTCTTCCTATCTCTCCTCTTCCTCCCCCTTTATCCCTTCTTCTCCTTCAATTTCTTCCCATATAAGGCAACGAGTGAGGGATGAGGGGAAATGACAAATAATAGGAAGTTAGTGTCAGAACAAATTTATGCAACAACTGAAAAAATAAAAGTTTAAAATATGAATTTTAAAATTTCTGTTTATGGTGCTAGTCATTCCTTCATGTCTTAGAATATTCTAGATGTTTTAAATTTAGTTCTTAGTTTGTTATCTCCTGAGTTATCTATTATGTTATTGGCGATGGATCTGATGCTTGATAACAAGGTTAGTCTTTATGAGTTTGAGATTTATGGTAGGAAGTTAGTGTCAGAACAAATTTATGAAACAACTGAAAAATAAAAGTTTAAATTTTTAAATTTTTGTTTGAATTGGAGCACTTTGGAGTTATACTTGTGAGCATTGTTTATGTTAGGATTGAGAGCACAATAATGCCAAAAATAACTACCTTAACATTTGAGTCTCAATTTCTACAATAATTTTTATTCTAAATGTACCACTATGACACTATATCTGTGCACTCGGGTACTAGGCCACTATATATATACTATTAGTGGGAGATTTGCCAAGCAATCACATGCAGGAAGATCAAATCTGAGGATAATGGCGATGAGGAGACGTATAAAATTGACACTTATGAGGATCAACCCATAGAAGCCAAGCCTGCACCAGAAGAGCTTGAAGAGGGCAGACATACTATTACTATGGATGAGATAAAGAAAGTCAACTTAGGGATTAAAGAAGACCATTGTCCAAACTTCATTAGCTCTCTTTTTCCCGAATAACAAGTTGAAGAAATAAAGAAGCTTCTATGTGAATTTAAGGATTTCTTTGCCTAGAGATATACTGAGATGCCTAGTTTATCCCCTAATATGATGGTTCATAGATTAGCCATCAAGCATGATGTGGTGCTTGTCAAACAAGCTTCAAGGAGAATAAGATTGGATGTTGAAGAACAAGTGATTGCAGAAATGAAAAAGCTTATAAAAGCAAGCTTTATTCGTGAAGAAAAATATGCTGATTGGATTGCCAATATTATCACGATAAAGAAGAAGAATGGTCAAATTCGTGTATGTATAGATTTTAAGGACCTCAACAAAGCATGTCCAAAAGATAATTTTCCACTCATAGTGTCAAAGCTATTAGTGGATAACACTTCCAACTAAGATATATTCTCATTTATGGATGGATCATTAGGCTACAATCAAATTAAGATGACACTTGAAGATGAAAAGCACACATTATTTTGAATGCCCATCAACATATTTTATTAACAGTCATGCCCTTCTGCTTTAAAAATATTCGTTCCACCTACCAATAGGTAATGATATCATTTTTGATGAGTTGATACACCAAAAAGTTGAGTGTTATATAGACGACCTAGTTGTTAAGAGCACGGATCACAAGGATTACTTAAATGACCTGAGGATCATATTTGAGAGGATCAGAAAGTTTGATCTGAAGATGAACCCTCTTAAATGCGCCTTCGATTTTTCTTTCAACGAATTTCTAGGGTACATTATCAAGGAATTGATATTGACCCCAATAAAATCAAGGCGATAATGGAGATGTCGCCTCTAAAGAATTTCCATCAACTTCACTCCTTACAAGGGCAACTAGCCTTCATTTAATAGTTTATATTAAATTTGTTGGGTACATGATATACCTTTTCAAAGTTAATAAAGAAAGATATCTGCTTCATGTAACGTCTCGACCCGGTAGCTCGAATTAATGAGGTGGGAACAGACAGTCAGACGATAAAATCATAATCTAAATCTATTTCAATGAATTGGAAATAGATTTGGATTATGATTTTATTGTCTGACTGTCTGTTTCCACTTCATTAATTCGAGCCCCTAGGCTAGGTCATGACACTTCAAATGGGATAAAGATTGCCAATTGATATTTAACAGTATAAAGAGATACATATTAAATCTTTCTATTCTTACAGTGCCAATTCTAAGAAAGCCTCTTATATTATACACGACAGCTCTAGAAAAGTCCCTTAGAGCATTATTGGCTAAGAACAATGAAGATGGCAAGAAAAATATGCTATATTTCATCAATTGGAGGTTGATAAGAGAAGTAGTATGCTACTCCCTAATTGAGAAGCATTATTTTGCGTTAATTTTTAGTGTCAAAAACTCTGCCATTACATGCTTTCTCATTAGGTTACATTGATATCAAATATAAATCATGTGGACCTTTGAAAGGACACCTCTATGGCTGCAGAGTGCAGAGGGGTATACGACCGCACCACCCCGAGGAATAGAGATAATTGCAGGCCTCCGTGCTCCTCATAAATGGGCTAATAGAAGGGAAGTTTGGATCGCACGTACAACTAACCATTGAGGATAGTGGCACTCGCCAGTGCACTCCAATGGGTAGTAGTATACACGACATGATCGTAACAACGAGTTTTCTCCACCTAATACATCAGCTCAAGTGGGGTTTATTTAATAGTGGAATTCAGTTTCCTATGGGTGCAAACCCCTGTGGTTAATTATATCTTAGGCCGGAGCCTAAGAAGACTCTCGATTAAGGAACCTATATTATCCTTTTGAATGGGATTGTCATAAGGGCAGAGACTAGAAAGTTCCTAATCAAATGAAAGAAAGGGCTGATTTGGCTTAGTCAACATGCACGGTTCATACCAGCATTCAGAGAAACTAAGGCACTAAGGAGAAAGTGAAGAAAAGAAAGTCAAGCACTCCACACATACATGAGAGAAAGATGGAGGTAGCTTCATCCATGTGACGTGGATAGGTAGGATTTATAGTCCTTGAAAAAAAATAGGAAACTTACCCATCGATGAGGCGTACTACGAGACTAAATATAGTAGCTTTGAATCCTAAATCTAAATTGGGTTTGATGTTTTATGCACAACACTAACACCTTTGTCCTAACTAATGTAGTGCAAAACCTGGACTTACCCTGGCCTGGATTAGAGAGCCAGCTAACTACCTAATCGATTTAAAGCAATGCTGTTCGGTCATTTATGAAACATGGATGGGTAGTTTAGTTTTTTTAGAAATTAAGGCTGACATCTAGAGAGCTCTTAAGTGGTATTGTACTAATGTAGGGTGAATACTTCTAGAGCTAATATAATTAAATTTTAATTCAGTGAGTTTCTAATGCAATATATGCTGGTTGAAAAGTCTAAATCAAAGATGCTTAAGATTTTAAAAATAGGCTTATAAAAATAATTTTTAGAATGAGACTAGAATAAAACTTAAAGCTTCTGAATTTTTCTAAGATATTTTAAAATAACTTTAATATCACTATTTTAATAATATTTTAAAATATATATAACATTTAAAATTAAAATTAATTTTAAATTGAAGATAATTAAAATACAAATAATTCAATATATTATTCATATTTTTAGAATTAAAATAGGATTTTTTATGATTTAAATAAGTTAAAATGGCTTTAAAACTATTTGAAATAAATAAAAACAAAGAAAAAGCCACGGGATGCCACTTGTTGAGCCAAGAGCGACTTCGTGGACTACATGCAATCATTGCCTGGTGGCACAATGATTCCCCATTGCACCGCTGTAAATGATTGCCACAATGATTGTGGCAATCAAAGCCATAAACGCGGCTTCACTTAGCCACATAGGAAGCCTCCCACGGCCGTCTGATCCTCTGTCGAAATGGATCAACAACTCAGATCAAGCTGGACGGAGCGAGCGTATTCGGGATCGGATCCACGGTCGGACGAGTACGTGAGACAGCACGATCTGGACCGTTGATTGCATGATCAACAGTTTGGATCTCGTAACATATGTGCTGGGAGTATACCAAAACTTTAATGTATTTTTTAACTTGTTCTCTCGAATGACTTAACCAAACACGATAAAATTTTAAACTTAAATAATACGCATGAAGAGCATTAATGCGGGACAAAAATTACATTCTAAAATGCGGTGTATAGGAAGCTATTTAAATCTAAGTGTTCTACACTAGGGTTTTGATTTTAGCTCAATCTAATGAATATATTCAGAAGATCTTTGTACGGTTGAACTTGTAGTCTGTCCTCGTATAATTTCCTAGTTGAAATCAAGCCTTGAAATGCCTTAGATCAAGCTAGGGAGGCCTTAAAATGTTTAAGCCCTCGGGTCGCCAGAGATCTCATCGCCTGCGGGTGTTTGTCATCGGGTTTAGGTCAGGAAGGATGAGAGGAGTTGAAAAGAGCTCTCACACAAAGTTTGGAGGCTTGAGAGAGCTTGGGGCAGGAGTATCAGCAAAAAGATCTCCCCAATGTTGCCGTAAAGAATGTATTTAAAGGCTTGAAGTTATGATCAATGGTCTACATTGAATCAAGGTCTAATTAAGAGGGAAACGAGATTATTAGGCTGTGGTTTTGAATTGAAACCCATTAGGAATGATTTAATGGCTTAAAATGGGATTAAGTTGAACTAAATAGGTCAATTTGACCAAATTAAGACTTGGGTTAACCAAGTCAAAGTTTGACTTAGTCCACTTAGTCAATTTGACCCAAGGAAAGAGTGGATTGAGCCAAGAATAAATTTGAATTGATTTGGATTCAATTTGAACTCAAAGGGGTCTAATGGGTCAACATGGGTTTACCTGGTCAACCAGGTTGACCCAGGACTCAGGTCTGAGCTCAATAAAGTTGGTCTGACCCTCTAAGTCTAGTGGAGGAGAGAATTGAGCTTGAGAAGATCTGAAATTGTTTTGAAATCAAAAGAAGGCATTTTGGGTCAATTTGGGTCAACCCAGGTTGACCTGGTCAACCAGGTTGATCCAAGGCTTGGGCTTGGGCTCAACAGACATGGCTTGACTCCCTGAACTCATTGGGAAGGGTCTTGGGGTCTAGCATGGTCAAATTTGACCAGGTCAACTCTTTGACCTTGGTCTGGGGAAAAATAAGGTCAACAAACAAACCCTAATAGTAGTGGCGAACAAACTAGTGAACCGATCGTGTTGGTATTGATTGAATGTGATAGGTAAAGTGTTCTAAAGTGTAACCAATAAAGGAGTCACCAAAAGGTGAATAAGTAGGGAAGAATCTTCTTCTTGCCTTACCCTATAGTGAGGGTAGAGCTAAGGAGAGAAACAAGAGTAAGGTAGTAAAGTAAACCAACTATCTGCCTGACCATATCAAAATAATAGAATAGAAGGCCCCATCTTCTCCTGATCTTTTCGGAACAGTGGATTGGGGTGACTCAATATTTTCCTGACCATATCAAAATAATAAATAAAGGAGTTATGAAATCTAGTTCCTTCATAATCATAATAGGACACTCAGGGTAAAAGCTGATGAGGAATGTCTTTCAGGGGCTCTATTAAGCTCTCTCAACTAGGTAAGTAAAACTAACTACCTGCTTGTTAGTATTGGAATAACAGGGTAGAATGTAAAAAGGGGTGGTGAGGAATGCCTCTCAGTGACTCTGTCGGGCTCTCTCAACCAGGTAATTTGACATATGCCCAGCGCATATATCTATGGTAGGACAAAAGGAAAAGAAGAAACCTATGCTCGGTGTATATATCTGTGACAGGGTCTCTACTTGGCGTATATGCCAAAATTAATACCAAGTAAGAACACTCAACACAATCACCCGACACATATGCCTGCAATGATGTGAAGAGGAGAAAGTGGTAATGAATGCCACCCAGCGGCTCTGTCGGGCTTTCTTAACCAGAAGACATGATATCCACCCAGCACATATGCCTGTAGTAGGACAAAAAAAAAAAAAGAAACCTCTGCCCAGTGTATGTTCCTGCAATAGAGTTTCTACTTGGCGCATATGCATGCAGTAGAACAAAGATAAATCACTCAACACAATCACCTGCTGCATATGCCTGTAATGATGTGAAGATAAAAAAAGTGGTGAGGAACGGCTCCCAAGACTTTATTGGGCTCTTTCAACCAGAAAACTTAATATTCACCTGACGCATATGCCTGTAGTAGGATAAAAGAAAAAAGAGTCACATCTGCCCGGTGTATGTGCCTACAACAGAGTTCTTACCCGACTCATATGCCTGCAGTAGGATAAAGATGAATCACTCAACATAATCACCCGGCGTATATGCCAGCAGTGATGTGAAGAGGAAAGAGTGGTGAGGAATGCCTCCAAGGAACTCTACCAGGCTCTCTTAACCAAGAAACCTAATGTCCACCCAGCGCATATGCCTATAGTAGGATAAAAGAAAAAAGTCACCTCTGCCCGGTATATGTGCCTACAGTAGAGTTCCTACCCGGCGTATATGCCTGTAGTAGGATAAAGATAAAGCACTCAACACAATCACACGGTGCATATGCCTGCAATGATGTGAAGAGCAAAGAGTGGTGAGAAATGCCTCCCAGGAACTCTGTTGGGCTCTCTCAACTAGAAAACCCAATGTCCACCTTGTGTATATGCCTACGTAGGACAAAAGAAAAAAGTCACCTCTGCCCGGTGTATGTGTCTACTACAGAGTTCCTACTCGGCGCATATGCCTGCAGTAGGAAAAAGATGAGCACTCAACACAATCACCCGGCGCATATGCCTGCAATGATGTGAAGAGGAAAGAGTGGTGAGGAATGCCTACTAGGAATTCTGTCGGGCTCTCTTAACCAAGAAACCCAATAACTACCAAGTTCATATGCCTGCAGTAGGACAAAAGAAAAAAGTCATCTCTGTCCGGTTTATGTGCCTACAGTAGAGTTCCTATCTGGCCCTTATGCCTGCACTAGGACAAAGACGAAGTACTCAACACAATCACCTGACGCATATGCCTGCAATGATGTGAAGAGGAAAGAGTGGTGAGGAATGCCACCTACGAACTCTATCGGTCTCTCTCAACCAGAAAACCCAATGTCCACCCGATGCATATGCCTACAGTAGGATAAAAGGAAAAAGTCACCTCTGCTCAGTGTAGGTGCCTACAACAGAGTTCCTACCGATATATATGCCTGTAGTAGGATAAAGACGAAGCACTCCACACAATTACCCGACGCATATGCCTGTAATGATGTGAAGAGGAAAAATCATGTCAACACCAACCTAACATAGCTCTACATAGGGATGTGAGGGAAAAAGGAAAGGTAAGTGGAAGAATTGTTATCCAAGGAATCCCAAGCAAGCGTTTTGATTACCATATGATAGAGGACAAATTATCATGGCCATGAGTATCCAAATGACGTCGGGATCTCTTAGGAAATCCTAACCCTACACAAGAGGGGAGGAAAGCATCAGAATGATGCCTCATAAGAAAACTGGAAGAGTACACCATCAGTAGAGTGTGCAAAGGGGCAGTCTCATTCCAAGGGAGTAAAAAAGAACTGAATTAGCGAGGGGGTACCTATGCTATGTGAAACAGGACTAAGCCTAGTAGAAATAATCATCAAGGGAGCTACAATGATGAACCCATACTAATTGATGGGGACCCTGTAAGAAATATAAGTAACATCAACACATCCAAAGGACCTCTCCGGCAGCTAAGAGTCAGGTATTAATGGGAAAACAAATGGTAGAAGGAACTGAGGAGTTGACTTTATGCCAAAAAATTAAAACTCAAGAAGGAGGTGAGGGTTGCACCTAAGGCTTGATGCCGCAAATCACCTACTGGGAGAAAGAGAACTGAAGTAGCGAGGAGACACACTCGCCACTGATGATAACAATTCTAAATAAGATCAATAATCATCTAAAACTCATAGTGATAACACCCACGCAAACTAATGGGACCCTGTGGGAAGGGAAATTGACCTCGACTAGGTCACTAAAAGAAGGAAGAGACATGCTCTTATACTATGAAAATCAAAAGACCTAAAAGTGGTGATGCTAACATCAGGAACAAGGATGTTCCATATCACAACTAGGGAAGCAGCTCTAGGTAGCGAGGGGACACACTCGCCACCGAGGGTAGTAACTATGGAGAATATTGATAAGCATCATAGGATCATAGTGGTAAAATCTACCCTAACTAGGTAGACCCTGTAAGGAGTGGAAGTGGGAGTGATCTCAACACATTCATGAGACTATTCTGACGATTGAGCCTAGTATATGAATGATAAGGTAGGTCACAAAAAAGTAGCAGGAGAATTGATCTTCTATTAGAAAATCAAAGATCTCAAAGCAATGATGTCAATATCTAGGACAAGATATACTACATCACTACCATAAAGACAAATCTAGGTAGTAAGGGGGCACACTCACCACCGAGGATAATAATTATGAATAAGACTGAATAACTGCCAAAAAGGTTACAATGGTAACACCTACCCTAATCAGGTAGGACCCTGTAAAGAATGGAAGAAAATGTAGTACATCCGTAGAGTTACTCTAGCATATAAGAGTAGGGTACGAGCAGAAAAGTGGGTTATTGAGAGAGAAGAAAAGAGGGTTGATCTTTCTTCAGAAAAATCCAAGCCAAGTGAGAAAGTGATGCTAACATCTGAGTTAAGGTGTACTATATCACAACAAAAGATAATTAAAAATTATAGAGGATCATAACCAAATAAGTGTGGATTCATCCTCGAAGCAATCACCAAGGTGCTTCAAAGGAGACGAGAGAAGAATTTTGGGGAACTTGTGCTCTTAGAGAGTATAGCTGGGTTTCTCCTATGATAAGGGTAATCGATTTTGCTCTACTAAGAGCTTCCCTCTTTTTTTATCATATATATATATATATATTTATTTTTCTTTTATTTGTTCATAGTCATAGATTGGGCGTACACCATACTATTGAAGATAACACATAATAGAAGGAACATTTATCATATTCATAAGTTACTCCTAGTATGAAAATATCCCCTAATGATTGGAACATAAAGAGAGAGATATATGGTTGGCTTTAATAACCCAGGCCATGTTCGCTACATGAATAAAATTGGGGAGAGAGAAATTATGCAGGATCTTGCAAATATGTGAAATATTGGATTTGATAACCCATGTCACATTTGCCACATGAATGAAACTGGGGAGCACATTCATAATAAAATTGATGTATGAGTGAAATTTATATATGGATAGAGGATAAACATTACCACTCCCCACTAACATGGGTTAATATATACCCAATATCACATGCTTTAAGGGTCTTAGTCAATGGTTTTGATATCTGAGATCACATTCAACTCATGTGAATGAATTGGGAAGCATAACTATCGTATCATGACTAATAAAAAAAAGAAATTTACATAGAGATAGTGGATCAACATCACCACACCTGACTGATATAGGTGGGCATGGAAAAAGTATCACATCTCATAAATGGGTTTGAATTATTAGTTTTGATATTACAGACCACACTTTGGGGTGATAATTTAAATTGGGGAAGAACAAGTCCCCACAAAGGGGAGGATACATATGAGGTTTTATGCGCTAGCACCAAGGCGATTGGTGTGCACAAACATAAGAACAAATATCCCTATGGCATAAAAGCGTATCACATTTAAGGATAATCTTATACTCTTTGTAACAAATATCATGTGGTAGAGGACAAATCGTCGTGATCACATAAACTGTAAAAAGTAAGAATTATCCTTTCATGGGGTACAAATATAGAGGGATATTTATAGGTGGTTGGGAGGCTCCCCCCTGCAACGTGCAAGACTCAAGCATAATACTTTTTCAAGTACTATATGCTAATGACAGATATAGGATGAATACCATTGCATCAAAAAGTAGGTAAGCACCACCTTTTTAGACTTGCTCTACAACGAAGGGGCCTTCCTAAATAGGCTCAAACTTACGACTTTGGTGACAACGCGAAATGATAGGCCTACGCAAAATAAAAACTAAATCGCCAACCTAGAAAGTATGGGGTCGAATGAAGAGATCATGCGATCGGGCCATACAGGCATGGTATAGCTTGAGGTTCTGATAAGCTTGTAAACGAAGCTCTTTTAAACCACCAAGCTCTTCCAACTATAGTTGGGCATTATCTTTATGAGAAAGATTATGACTAATTACCACACACAGCAAGGGGAGCTCGACCTCAAGTAAGAGGACTTCTTCAACCCTGAGAGCTAAAACATATGGGGTAGACTGAGTAGGAGTACGATAT
>NW_021318785.1:959945-1000054 GCF_001605985.2 Dendrobium catenatum
ATTTCGTCTGGACGAAAATTTTACAGAGGACTGATCGTCCTGTACGATATTTAATTTCGTCTGGACGAAAATTTTCCAGAGGACTGATCGTCCTGTACGATATTTGATTTCGTCTGGACGAAAAGGACTTAGAAAAAATTTTTAGAGCAAGTTCCTATTCGTTCCAAATGCTCTGTAGGAGATAACTGTCTGATCGTCCAGTACGAACTAAAATCGTCCTGTACGATCAATACAAAATTAATATGATCTCCTTATTTGTGTGTGCATGTTTTTATTCACTCAAGTTACAATCACTCCCTTTCAATTTGATTTCTAAGCAAAGTGCAAGCTTCAAAAATTTCAAGGTATCTCATGCTGATTTTAATTTGAAGTCTTCGCAGTCTGGAGTTCTTTTTCCCTGTAATGTTAGTACACACAAGAGCAAATACAATTCTTCCAAAAAATGTTAGGAGATAACTACACATTTGAACAATAATGTTTGGAATCATCAAAACTATATAAGTTGCAAGAATGTAAAACATGCAAATATCAACTTTCCTAACACATCCAACCTCAAAAGAATAACAATTTAAATTTACTAATTCAGCTAGAGCTCCATACCAGCTAGAGAGTGCTATCTCTCTTATATGAGTATTTTTTTCCTTGAATTAAAATCTAATAAAAAAAAAGATTTAAATTAGAAAAAGAAATTAATTTTTCTTAATTTTCTTGTATAAAAATATATTTCCATATCTAATAGGATATCATTGCATAATGATGAATCCAAAGTCATAATTTTCAAACTCAAGTATAAAAAATATCAAAATGATTCATGGATTTTCTTAGATTTATAGATTTACTAGAAAGGAAAGTCATTTACTTATTAATTTTGAGCTTATTTTACGCCACTTTCTTAATTTTAGTGTGCTTTACACAATTTTTAATTATTTGATACACTTTGTGCATCTTTTATTTTTGATGCACTTTGTGCATCTTTTCATTTTTTGTAATAAGCTTCCTTTCTAAACCTCTAAAAGAAAAATTTCTTTCAGTTGCAAGATCATCTTCCAAATATAAGAGAAGAAAACTCACTTGTCTCATGCAAGTAAGAAGGATTTACAAAATAAATATGATCCTGTGATAAGAATGAATAGCTTAATAAAAAAATTATGAAGTATATTCATCAGCAAGCTAAAATTATCTATGAGATAGAGAATTACAAGATCATAAAAAAAAAATATTTCTAAATTTAATTTCAATTTCAAATATATATTAGTATCAAAAATGAAATCATTCCACACAAGGGATGAGATAGGGAGATTATACTCTTTCATGGGTCATCACTATAAAGATAGTAGAGCTAGAAGAAGAAAGAGAGCAAAAATAACTCAATATCATCCTTTTTTTATTAATCATCAATAGAAGGGAGAATTGTTAAGAGAGTTGCTAATTGTATGTTTTACATTCTTGCAAATTGTATAATTTTGATGATTCCAAATATTATTGTTTTAAGTTTTTTTATCTCCTAACACTTTTTGGAAGATTTATTTTTTCTCTTGTGTGGACTAACATTTTAGGAAATTCGAACTCCAGACTAATGAAGACTTCAAATCAAATTCAGCATGAAATATTTTGTAAATTGAAGCTTGTATTTTTCTTTGAATTGAGTTTAAGAGGGAGTGATTGTAATTGTGTAAATAAACACACACACACTTAAGGAGATCTTTAAAAAGTATACTAATCGTACGGGACGAACACAGTTCATACAGGACGATTGAGTCAGTTATCTCCTTAGAAGAGCAATGGAACGAACATGAAGTGTAGAAAATTTTTTTAAGTCTTGATTGTCCAGGATGAATTTCCTATTCATCCCCGTACGAAATGGGCTCTGGAAAATTTTTGTTCAAACAAAATTCATATTCGTACAAGGACGAAATGCTCTCTGGAAAATTTTCATCCAGACGAACTCCAATTCATCCCAGGACGAAATATCCTCTGGAAAATTTTCGTTCAGATGAAACCAATATTCGTGCTAGGATGAAATGCTCTCTGGAAAATTTTCATCCAAACGAACTCCAATTCGTCCTAGGATGAAATGTCTTATGTAAAAATTTCATCTAGACGAATGCATATTCGTCCTAGGACGAAGCGAACTGACTCTTGAAAATTTGGAAACTTCCTGCATATTTCGGAACCGACCTATGATATAACCGTTCGTACCGGACGAACCTTGTTCGTACTGGATGATTAATAAGTATAAAGTCAGTTCGTATCAATATACATTGGGTTCGTTTCCAACTGAATTAAGTAATATCGTCCAGGATGATCCACGATCGTACGGGACGATCCACTGTTGACAGACTTGAATTTTAGCAGTTTTTGGACAATTTTTTGTGTCTTTCCTAATAAAGTCCAATATAAACTGCCACTTAATCTTTTTTCCTACTGATCTTCGTGCCAATTGAAAGGAGATTCAAGGAGAGAATGTGAGAGAGTGTTTGAAGGAGAATTCTTACTACTGGAGTGTGAAGTTTTCACTTGGTACTCAAAGGTAAGAGTATCTACTTTTGGTTTTTGATTACTTCACTCTTTTCTCTCTTCCTTCTAGATTTCTTGTGAAGAAGATCTATCAAGCAGATCCGGTTCTCTGCCGACACTTGGAGAGTGTGAACAGCCGAAGGGTTCTCTACCCATACTAGGAGAGTATGAACAGCCGAAGGGTTCTCTGCCCATATCAGGAGAGTGTGAAATGATGAAGGGTTCTCTGCCCACACTAGGAGAGTGTGAACAACCGAAGGGTTTTTTGCCCACACTAGGAGAGTGTGAAAGGACGAAGGGTTCTTTAACCACACTAGGAGAGTGTGAACAGTCGAAGGGTTCTCTGCCCACACTAGGAGAGTGTGAAAGGATATAGGGTTCTCTGCCTACGCCGAGAGAGTGTGAAAGGACGAACGATTCTCTGCCAACACTGGGAAGAGTATAAAAGGACGACGGTTCTCTGCCGTACCGGGTAGTGATGGAAGAGAGTTTTGTAAAGGCCTCTCCGCCTTGTTGTGGGTGCAAAAGGAGAGTCACTAGTGATATTAGTGCAATACTTGAAGGGTGCCTCCGGGGAGTGGATGGAGGTCGTATTTGACCGAGCCACTATAAATCTCATGTCTTTTATTTTTTTGCTGCTTTTTATTTTTTGTTTTACTGTTTTTAATTTTTGGTTGAAAATATTTACTATAAAATTTACTAAAGTTAATTTTCTTGGTTCTAAATTTTGAAGAGGGATAAAATTTTTTAATCACCAATTTACCCCCCCTCTTGGTTAGCCACTAGGACATAAGCTTAGGTTTAGCAACCTAATTCATATTGAACAAGTTTTAACAAGTGGTATCAGAGTTTGGTTTCAAAATCATAAGTTTAGACTACTTTTTGATTAACGTAGATGGCTACATTTAGAAACCAAAATACATCTGAGAGTTACTTTATAACTAGACCTCCATTGTTCGATAATATTCCTTTTGATTTTTGGAAAACATGCATATCTATATTTTTACAGTCACTTGATTATTGTATGTGGATGTTAGTTCAGGAAGGGTATACAAAACCAACTAGACTAGTTAACGGAGTTAGAGTTGAAACACCTTTTATGGACTGGACAGTAGAAGAACGTGACTTAGCACAACTAAATGCCAAATGCTTGAATAGTTTCTTTAGTGCACTTAAATCAGAAGATTACATGCTGATTTCTACTTGCAAGAGTGGAAAGGATATATGGGATAGACTTTATATAACATATGAGGAGACTAATGAGGTTAAGCAATCTAGACTTAATATCTTATTGTATGATTATGAACTATTTCGCATGAAACCTAATGAATCCATTTCTGATATGTACACAAGATTGACACAAATAATCATCTCTTTTGTATGCATTGGGCAGGGAACTAACGAATGCTGAAATGATTAATAAGATTCTTCATTATTTTCCTACTGCTTATGATGCAAAAATTACTGCAATTACATAGTCTAAAAGATCTAAACATTTACTCTATTGACAATCTTCTTGGTTCGCTAATTTCTTACGAGCAAGGAGTTAGCAAAAGAAAGATTGATGTAGGTGAACCACGAAAGGAGAAGAACATACCACTGAAAGTGGAGAAGTCTGAGAGTGAACACTCACAACCTGAGGATGAAGATGACATCGCATTAATGACTAGACAATTCAGAAGCTTTTTGAAGAGGAAGAAGAAGAGACTTCAGCAATGGAATAGAGGTAAATTTAATAGAAATTCAAAGGATTCAAATGATGTTATTTTCTATGAGTGCAGGAAACATGGACATATAAAGATAGATTGCCCAAAACTTAAAGCCACTCATAGCAAGGAGAAGGTAGAGGAGAAACCTTTTGTGAAGAAGGAAAATAAGAAATTCCAAAGAGCTTTTTGGGCGGACTCATTAGAGATAGAGAAGGAAGAGGAAGTCACTAATTTGTGCTTAATGGGCAATAGTATTGATCAATCAGATCAAGAAGAGGTATGTGACTTAAGTTATGATGAACTTTTTAAAGTTTTTGAACACATGCATGGTGCATATAGGAAAATGAAGAAAATGCTTGCTAGTCTAAGTTTAGAATTTGAAGAACTACAAAGAATCATGAACTCCTTAGAAAAGATCATGCTTTAATTGATGACAACCACATGAAATCACTTGATGAGTTTGATAACTTGAATAAAAATTATGAAAATTTAAAATCATCATATACAGAACTTAAAAAAGATTTTAAAAATTTTAAGGATGAATCGAAGAACAAGATTTATAGATCAAATTATACAAATCAAATTTTGAAAGATTTGAATTCATTTTACAAATTAACGATAAAATCTCTCTAGGATAATAGGATACCCCCTAAACTTGAAGATTTCACTAATCCTATTTTGTATCCTAAATTTATGTAATCCCTAAATAGATAAATGAATAATAGTAGACTTAGGAATCCTTTTATAAAAGTAAAATTTAACAATTATGGATTGATTGGACACATAGTTCACACATGTACTTTGAAGAAGAAAACTTATTTAGTGTGGAAACCTAATATGCATAAACCTAGACATATTATACATGCATCTCTTTATAAATTGCCAAAAGGAGAATCCAAACTTGTTTGGGTTCCCATATCTAACATTTGATAATCTTGCAGGGTCGTTCTCACACAAGACCTCATGAGAGCATATGGTACTTGGACAGGGAATGTTCAAAGCATATGACTGGAGATACTGCATAATTCATATCGCTGGAAGCCAAGAGTGGATGCAAGGTTACACTTGGAGATAACACCACAAAGAAGGTGATTGGGATAGGTATGATTGGAAATCTAAAGAATTTTTATATTAAAAATGTGTTATTGGTAGAAGGCTTAAAGCATAATTTGTTAAGTATAAGCCAGCTATGTTACAAAGGATATTGTGTAAAATATTTTCTACTAGCTGCATTTTAAGTCTGAATGAAAATGATATTTTGAATGGTAAAAGGGTAAATAATATTTATATGCTAGACTTGAATTGCATTCAAACTCCTACTATTTTTTGTTTAAAAACTATTTCTGATGAGTCATGGCTTTGGCATAGGAGACTTTATTATTCTAACATGAAAAACCTTAGGAGAATTACTCAAAAGAACTTAGTGAGAAGTATACCAAAACTAGATTTTACTAAGGACCACCTTTGTGATGCATGTCAATTAAGAAAGCAAGTGAAGTCCTCTTTTCAATCCAATAAGGATCTTAGAACTAGTAAACCATTGGAGATTTTGCACATGGATCTTTTTGGACCAGTTGGAACTATAAGTCTAGGAGGGAAGGTATACAGATTTGTGATTGTGGATGATTACTCAAGATTCACATGGGTTAGATTTCTATTTCATAAGAGTGAATCATTTGAAAAATTTAGAAATTTTTTGACTTGAATTCAAAGAAAACTTGGGTGTGAAATCATGACTATACAAAGTGATTATGGAGGAGAATTTGAAAATGAAAGATTTAAAGATTTTTGTAAGGAGAAAGAAATTGATCATAATTTTTCTGCACCTAGAACCCCTAAGCAGAATGGGGTAGTCGAAAGAAAAAATAGAATATTAATAGAAGCTGCCTGAGCAATATTGGCAGAATACTCACTTCCTAAATACTTTTGGGCTGAGGCGGTTAGCACTGCATGTTATATTCTGAATAGGGTGAATGTGAGATCTAAATTAAATAAAATACCTTATGAGTTGCTAAAAGGAAGAACACCTAATTTGTCTAATTTGTATGTTTTTAATTGCAAGGTGTTTATACATAATAATGAAAAATCTGCCTTAAAAAAATTTGATTCAAAATCAGATGAAAAAATTTTTGTTGGATACTGAAGTGATAGAAAATCTTATAGAGTATTCAATAGAAGAACTTTGGTAATTGAGGAGACCACACATGTTGTATTTGATGAATCTGAAAATTTAGAAGAGCCAAATGTTGTAGAAGATGAGATTGAAGATAACTCCCAAAAGATTGATAAAATAAATTTTGAAAAAAATTTGGAGATAGAAAACCCTTTGCCTAGAGATTTGAGATTTTCTAAAAACCACCTAAAGGAGTTGATAATTGGTGAACCTAGTGAGGGTGTAAGGACTAGGCGTGGATTAAATAAGAAGTCAATCATTCAGCCTTTATTTTAACTGTAGAACCCACAAATATTGATCAAGTACTATCGGATGAATTTTGGATTTTGGCCATGTAAGAAGAGTTAAATCAATTTATAAGAAATAAAGTTTTAGAATTAACTACAAGGCCAAAGGATCAAAGTGTAGTTGTAACTAAGTGGGTATTCAAAAATAAAATGAATGACTTAGGAGTAGTTATTAGAAATAAGGTTAGATTAGTTGCTAAGGGGTATAATCAGATTTAAAGATTTGATTTTGAGGAGACTTTTGCCCCTGTAGCTAGATTTGAAGCAATTAGAGTTTTGCTAGCCTTTGCGTGTTTTAGAGGATTTAAATTGTATCAAATGGATGTAAAAGTGTCTTTTTAAATGAGATAATTCAAGAAGATGTTTTTGTAGAATAACCACCAGGTTTTGAAAATTCTAAATACCCAAATCATGTTTTCAAATTGAAAAAGGCATTATATGGATAGAAACAGACACCTAGGACTTGGTATGAGAGGTTGAGCACCTTCATACTTGAAAGATCATTTGAAAAAGGAAGTGTGGATACAACTCTTTTTTTGAAGAGATTTGGAAAGGACATACTCATTATACAAATTTATGTGGATGACATCATCTTTGGATCTTCAAATAAAAATCTTTGTGATGATTTTTCTAAAATAATGAGTAGTGAATTTGAGATGAGTCTAATGAGAGATTTAAGTTACTTTATAGGATTTAGCATTAAGAAAATTGAGAAAGATATATTTCTTAGTCAGTCAAAGTATGTTAAGGATATCCTAAAAAAATATGAAATGGACAATACTAAACTTGTTAGTACACCTATGAGTTCCTCAGTTCAGTTGGATAAGGACCCTAAGGGAAAATCTGTTTATCAAAAGAAATTTAGAGGGATAATTGGATCTTTACTTTAGTTGACAGCTAGCCGGCCCGATATCATTTTAGTGTTTGTTTGTGTGCTAGATTTCAATCAGATTCAAAAGAATCACATTTGATAGCAGTAAAAAGGATTCTAAGATATCTTTTCGGAACTAAGAACTTATGAATTTGGTATCCTAAGTTTAGCTCTTCATTTGAAATAATTTGTTATTCAGATTCTGATTTTGCAGGTTGCAGGGTGGATAAAAAGAGCACTTATGAAACATATCAGTTTATTGGAAATTCTTTAGTATCTTGGTCCAGTAGAAAACAAAATTTAGTAGCCCTATCTACGATAGAAGCTGGATACATTGCATTAGAAAGTTGTGTGACATAAGTACTTTGGTTGAAACAACAGTTGATTGATTTAGGATTAACTATAGGCACTATTCCAATTTATTGTGATAACACTAGTGCTATTTGTATTTCTAAAAATCCTATGCAACATTCAAGAACCAAACATATAGACATAAGACATCATTTCATAAGGGATCATATATCCAAATGAGAAATTGAACTCACTCATATTTCTACTGAAAAATAACTTGCAGATATTTTACAAAATCTTTAGCCTTTGATACTTTCAGTGCATTAAGAACAAGACTTGGAGAAATTGATTTGAATGCTTAATTAAAAATGATTTATGCAACATTGATATGTGTTTTCTAGTTAATATTTTTGTGTATTTTTATGATTTTATTTATCTTGTGTTTGTGATTTTCTGTATTTGAGTTTTTGTTTTTGTGATTTAATGTATTTTTTTGTTGTGTTTGTGTTTTAGTTTTTTATTGAGTGCATGTTTTTAAAAAATTTTGAGTGACAATCGTCCGGGACGAAATTTTTTCGTGCGGGACGAATTGTGTAGTGTGTCAATCTATCGAATTTGATCCTTTTGGGTGCAGTTTTTCAGTTTTTAATTGTCACTTCGTCTGTACGATCGTTACGATCATTCGGGATGAAATTATTTTTCAAACGACGGGACGATTGAATGATAGTTAGATAGATAAAGTCATTTTTAATACTATATTCGTACGTACGAACCTTTGGTTCGTTTGGATGAACAAATGGTGGTTCGATGTGGGGGACGGTTTCAACTGTCATTAAAACGATCATAAGTTCTGATCGTCTAGGACGAACATGTGTTCGTCTATACGATCATTTTGGTCAAAAGTATGTACGAAAGGATGCTTCGTAATTTGTGTGATTACGAAAAGCCGTTTTATTTTGAATTCATTCATTCGTCCATACAAATTTTTTTTCGTAAGGAACGAATCAAATTTCATACGGGAAGAACATAATTTTGTCTGTACGAATAGTTGTTATTCAATAAATTGGTGGGCTTTTGAACTCAATAGTCATCACTCACACATCACTTTAAAAACCTTTCGTCCATTAGATCCTTTTGAATGGCAAGTTCAAGCAAGCGACAAAAGATTCTAGCTAAGGGAACACCTAGAAACTCTTCCGATAAGTTTCTTTCCAAAGCCAATGAAGAGTCTTTTCCCAGATTCGTGTCCGCTAAGATCACCCCCTTTAGAATTCTTATCCAGGATCAACTGACCTTTTAAGTAATGAACTTGTTTGCTTAAACTCAATTTAGTTTCATCCTCACACTAGTTTATCTCTACAAAAAAGAAACCTTTCACTATTTTCTGGCAAATATGTCTTTCAACTCCGACCATTCTATAATCCGTTCCTATGTCTTTAAGAGAAAAGTTGAAATCACCAAGGCTGACCTAGGAATCATTTTAAACTTAAGAACTGAGGGAACTAGAGCACATACCTTGACCACCACTTCTGAATTTGAATGGTCTGAAATTAATACAGTGATTAGAGGAATCATTTTTAACAAGCATATGCCTAAAGTATCCAGTCTCGTTCGTAATGCTTGTATCATCCAACATGTTCTTAGAACTTCTATAATTCCTAAAGCTAGTGATAGAATAAACATTACTCCTCTTCTTTCTATGGTAACCTTCTTGATTATGACTAAACAACCTATAGATGAAGCCCAACTAATCCTTGACTATCTTTATGGACTCTCTGAAATTGGTCATGTCGAATATAAAAGAAAGAAGAACATTACCTTAGGACATCTAGTTGCCTATATTCTGGAGAAGAAATATAATTTGGTTCATCCTGATCAAGATATTGAAGAATCGCTCTACTACAATGACAGATCATTTAGAGCAATCTTCAATAAAGATGAACCAAGTAAAACACATGTCATTAGTGATACTGAGGAAGAACATGAAGCTGCACCTGCACCTACTAATGAACCAAATTATCAGGATTTGGTTCAAAGATTTGATCGTTCAGAGACTCACTTTGATCAAAGGTTTGATTAAATTGAAGCTCATATGCAGAAGCAAGATATACAGTACACTCATGATATGGGATTTATGCGAGAACATATAAACAATATAAATTCTAATATGCTTATGGTAAGTAGCTATTTCAACTTCTTTGGTGCTGCACCTCCTCCTCCTCCTCCAAATTAGGGTCCATCAGAATGATTTCATGTACTTGATTATGTGTTTTCTTTAGTTGATGTGTTAGTTTTGTGATTTAGAACAATGTGATGTATTTTCTTTTCATTAGATGTTTTTGTTTTTGAATCTTATGTCGTATTGATATCATTTGCTGATATTGTAATATCCTTTATTTTTATATCAATATAAGTTATCCTATTTTAGATTTAATCTTGTTTTTAAAATATGTGTTAGCACATATGACAATCATTATAATTTTTTATCTTAAGAGTGTTATACTTTGAAATGCAAGTTAAAAGTAAATTCATTAGAAAATCTAATTTTTCTAAATTTAAATTTTGCTTATAACTTGATGTAATTAAGATTGTCAATTTCATGTCTCTTATTTAGACTACATTAATGTCTAATATTATTATTGCAATTGTGATATTTTCTTATTTTGTATTTCACTTATCAATAAATATTTATGCACTTAAAAAAATTTAAAATTTTTTATTATTGATTTTGGAAAGATCAAAATTATTCTTGAAAAATGTATAAATGTATAAAAATCAAAAGGAATGCACAATAGTTTGCAAGTTGAAAAAGAGGCACAAAATAAGCCCACAAGTGAAAAGATGCACAAAAATGTGCCACAAATTTGAAAAAGATGTGCAAAACGTCACATGTGGTAGTTAATTCTTTCCATAATCTTTTAATCTCTTAATTCAAATTGATCTTCTGTACATTTATATTCCATATTAAAATTTAAAATATACAAATTTTCTATTCATCATTTTTTGTAATGATTTTCTCTATCTTAGTGTCTAAATTGACTCATGTTTTTTATATATACTTTTTATTATCAATGTTATATCTCTTCTTAAATTCTATGAATTACTATAATTTATGTAATATTTTGATTTTGTTTGCAAAATTTATTTCAATCACTTTCAATGATCAATTATCAAAGGATTATCATATGACTGCTTACATTTCTAGTCTTTTTCTTCTTCTCTTTTTTGCTGTTGTCAAAAAGGGGGAGAAAATATTATTTGTTTGTATCTTTTTATAACTCGTATCTTTTTTTTTTTTCGTATCTTTTTGTATCCTTTTGCATTTAAAATTAAAAAAAATGGAGAGATAAAATTGTTGTGCAAACCCTCCTTATTTTCAAATGTTCATCAATTTAGGGGGAGTTTAGGAGATTCTTAAAATTTGAAAATTATACAAATAATAATTGTTTTATCATCATAAAAAAGGGGGAGATTGTTAAGAGAGTTGCTAATTTCATGTTTTACATTCTTGTAACTTGTATAATTTTGATGATTCCAAATATTATTATTTTAAGTTTTGTTATCTCCTAACACTTTTTGGAAGATTTATTTTTGCTCTTGTGTGGACTAACATTTCAGAAAATTTGAACTCAAGACTAATGAGGACTTCAAATCAAATTCAGCATGAGATAGTTTGTAAATTGAAGCTTGTATTTTCTTTGAATTGAGTTTGAGAGGGAGTGATTGTAATTGTGTAAATAAACACACACACACTTAAGGAGATCTTTAAAAATTATACTAATTGAACGAGATGAACACAGTTCGTACGGGATGATCAAGTCAGTTATCTCAACGGAAGAGCAATGGAACGAATAGGAAGCGTAGAAATTTTTCTAAGTCCTGATCGTCCAGGACAAATTTCCTATTCGTCCCAGTAAGAATTGGGTTATAGAAAATTTTCATTCAGACGAAATTCATATTCGTACCAGGATGAAATATTCTTTGGAAAATTTTCATCCAGATGAACTCCAATTCATCCCAGGACAAAATGTCCTCTAGAAAATTTTCGTTCAGACGAAATCCATATTCGTGCTAGGACGAAATGCTCTCTGAAAAATTTTCATCCAAATGAACTCCAATTCGTCCCAGGACGAAATGTCCTCTGTAAAAATTTTGTCCAGATGAATGCATATTCATCCCAGGACAAAGCGAACCGACTCTTAAAAGTTTGGCAACTTCATGCAGATTTCAGAACTGACCTATGGTATAACCGTTCGTATTGGATGAACCTTGTTCGTACGGGATGATTAACGTGTACGAAGTCAATTCGTACCAATATAAATTGGGTTCATTTCCAACTGAACTAAGTAACATCGTCCAGGACGATCCATGATCGTACAGGACGATCCACTGCTGACATACTTGAATTTAAGCAGTTTTCTGACGATTTTTTGTGTCTTTTTTATATAAAGTCCAATATAAACTACCACTTAATATTTTTGCCTACAGATCTTCATGCCAATTGAAAGGAGAGTGCGAGAGAGTGTTTGAAGGAGAATTCTTACTACTGGAGTGTAAAGGTTTCACTTGGTATTCAAAGGTAAGAGTATCTATTTTTGGTTTTTTATTACTTCACTCTTTTCTCTCTTCCTTCTAGATTTCTTGTGAAGAAGATCTGTCAAGGAGATCCGGTTCTCTGCCAACACTTGAAGAGTGTGAACAGCCGAAGGGTTCTCTGCCTACTCTAGGAGAGTGTGAACAGCCGAAGGGTTCTCTGCCCACACTAGAAGAGTGTGAAAGGACGAAGGTTTCTCTGTCCACACTAGGAGAGTGTGAACAGCCGAAGGGTTCTCTGCCCACACTAGGAGAGTGTGAAAGGATGAAGGGTTCTTTGCCTACACCGGGAGAGTGTGAAAGGACGAATGGTTCTCTACCAACACTGGGAAGAGTGTAAAAGGACGACGGTTCTCTACCACATGGGATAGTGGTGGAAGAGAGTTTTGTAAAGGCTTCTCCACATTGTTGTGGGTGCAAAAGGAGATTCACTAGTGGTATTAGTGCAATACTCGGAGGGTTCCTCCAGGGAGTGGATATAGGTCGTGTTTGACCGAACCACTATAAATCTCGTGTCTTTTATTTTTTAGCTGCTTTTTATTTTTTGTTTTACTGTTTCTAATTTGTGGTTGAAAAATATTTTCTTTAAAATTCACTAAAGTTGATTTTCTCACTTCTAAATTTTGAAGGGGGATAAAATTTTTTAATTATAAATTCACCCCCCACCTCTTGGTTAGCCACTAGGACATAAGCTTAGATTTAACAACCTAATTCATATTGAACAAGTTTCAACAAGAATGAAATCTTTTAGTGTAACTGTTGCAAAAGATCTCATCTTTCCCTTTGAAGTTACAACACTTTTCTCTTTCATACATTTCTTTTTAGTGTATGAGGTATAGAAGATGTGCTTAGAAGACACTACAACAAAATAGAAAGAATCAACATGTAAAGTAATTAGGCTAGCAACTGCCAACTTAGCCTGTGGAGTCCTCCTCTCAACTACATTTGAACTATGAACTGCATATCTGATCATACCCTTTGTGTTACCAGAGAATGTAAACTCCCACTCCCCCAGAACTAAGGGGTATTCTACTAACTAATGCAATCATCATACTGACCGGAGCATGTAATCATCTGAACAATTTGAGCCACCTTGTCTTGAGGCTGCACTAAATCATTGCCCTGCAAATGAATCTCTCCATTGGCCATAAGGCTCTCCACCCACCCTATCATTAACATAAAATAATCTTCAAGTACATGCCCAATATGCCGGTGAAAGGGGCAATATAGTGGATGTTCCGTTTTCCCTTCTTCATATGTCTTCTTATTAAATGAGAATGTCAAGATATTTTTCTTAACAATGAATTTAAATATCTTTCTTATGTTTTTTATTTTAAAGGGATATTCCTTGTTAAGTCTCTCTTGTAAAGATGGCTGACTCTCTAAGGTCTTATAAGGGGGTCTAGACTACTGAACCTGCAGTCGTGGCTAAAATTATGACTATGGTGGTGGTGAACTGCTCATATGCTTCTTACCCTTAACTAGTGGCCCATATATATTATGTACCTCCTCATTCCTAAGAGGAGGTGCCCCTAAAGACTCCTACTTCTAAGGTTTACACGAATGTTGACTCTCAACCTTAGAAGGGACTGGCATCATGTATGTTGTCATGCAAACTGATCACCTTAGCTAGCAATTTTTTGAAGGTTCTTATAATGAAACCTTTCAAATAAGGTGTTATAGAGCCATCTATATTTTTTTAATAAGATCTCTACTGTATGTTGCTCCTGTAATTTGGGCTCACACTACAAACTAAGATTCCTCCATCTAACTATGTAATATGGTAGTGTCTCACAAGAATGATGTCTAGTCACAATTAAATCTCTAATTATAACTTTATGCGCACTAATAAATCTCTGCACAAATAGCTGCTCATACTCAGCAAAAGTGTGTATTGAATCATCGGGGAGGTCAATGTACCATGTAAATGACACGCCAACTAAACCTCTAATGAAGACTCTCAACATCAGAGCATCGTTCTCTCCTATGTTGTAACATATGCCCAATACTGAGCCATATGTTATCTTGGGTTATCGAACCTGTCAAATACTCTTAATCGTGGGTTAACGAAGCTAGGGGGTAAGGCTCCTACTCGTACTCAATAGGGTAAGGATGCCCTCTACTAACAGCCTCTCTAGTATTCCTGGAGAAAATTGTCTGCTCTACCTTTTGAACTATCAAATCCTGAATCTGACCTGTTGATAACTATGTTGGCTGACTCTGGACCACTATAAGTGCTGTAATAACTGCCCTCTGGACCATATCCACTCTCACAGGGTCTGGTGCTACTGGCGATACTACTTGCTCATCTCTGTACATGATAGGGGTACCTGCACGCATCATCTAGGGTGTAGCCCCCAAAGCTATCAACTAGGCAATCATCGCTACCATGGCCTTGACCATCTCGACCATCTGAGTTTATAAGTGCAAGACTATAGCATTCGTAGCTACTGATCTAGGAGATCCTCCTACCTCGGAGTCTCCCTATTTATCCTTATCATCAGTCTCTCTCTGCTCGCCCGAGTGGCCTTGACGTGTAATTACATAGACCTGGTGTACTGGTATGTCCTCATCTGACTCATCTCCGAGTGTATCCTCCTCAGAGAAGGCCAGATGGAGTGCCTTTATATAGGGACTCATAAGGGAAGTGATCCTATAGGGGTTGGGAGCTAAAGCTGTCTCAACTCGATATGGTGATCCATCGGGAGGAGCTACTATATCCACATCACAAGTCCCTAAGACCACCTCAGACCTGTGAGGAACTATTACATCCATTTGATATATTATATCCACTAACTGAACTGCCTCTACAGACTGTACTATCTCAACTAGTCGCACTGCCTCCAATGTACTATTCTAATAGGGGTGCCCGCCTATCGACATCTCTAAAACCACCTACTATGGCGGGGCTCCGTACAGATAACTGGCTGCTGAGGGGCTACTGTTAAGATAGTTGCTATTTGCATATTTTACATTTTTGCAACTTATATAGTTTTGATGATTCCAAACATTATTGTTCAAATGTGTAGTTATCTCCTAACAATTTTAGAAGATTTGTATTTGCTCTTGTGTGTACTAACATTTTAGGAAAATCGAACTCCAGACTACGAAGACTTCAAATCAAATTCAGCATGAGATACTTTGTGAATTTGAAGCTCGTACTTTTCTTTGAAATAAATTTGAAAGGGAGTGATTGTAATTGAGTGAATAAAAATAAACACACACATATAAGGAGATCATATAAAATTTATACTGATCGTACGGGACGATATCAGTTCGTACGGGACGATCAGACAGTTATCTCCTATTAAGATCACATGGAACGAATAGGAACTGGCAAAAAAAAAATTTTAAGTCCTATTCGTCCAGGACGAAATTAAAAATCGTCCGGGATAATTTGTTCTCTGTAAAATTTTTATCCAGACGAAATTAAATTATCGTACATGACAAGTTACTCTCTGTAAGATTTTCATCCTGACGAAATTAAATATCGTCCAGGACGATCTGGTCTCTATAAAATTTTCGTCCATACGAAATTAAATTATCGTACATGACGAGTTTCTCTCTGTAAGATTTTCGTCCAGACGAAATTGAATATCGTCCAGGATGATATGGTCTTTGTAAGAATTTCGTCCGGACGAACCAATTTTCTTCCAGACGATACAACCGACTTAGGACGATTTTTCTGCAGGGATTGCTAAGGTAAGAGTCTCTACTTGTGAAATTGGATTTCTTCACTCTTTTTCTTTCTTCCTTCTAGATTCTTGTGAGAAGATCATTCAAGAAGGTCCGGTTCTCTGCCCACACTAGGAGAGTGTGAAAGGACGAAGGGTTCTCTGCCCATACTAGGAGAGTGTGAAAGGACAAACGGTTCTCTGCCAACACTAGGGATTGTGTAAAAGGACGACAGTTCTCTGCCAACACTAGGGATTATGTAAAAGGATGACGGTTCTCTGCCGCACCGGGTAGTGGTGAAAGAGTGTTTTGTATAGGCTTCTCCGCCTTGCTGTGGGTGCAAAAGGAGAGTCACTATTGGTATTAGTGCAATACTCAGAGGGTGCCTCTAGGGAGTGGATGTAGGCTTGGTTTAGACCGAACCACTATAAATCTGGTGTCATTTACTTTACTATTTTTATTTTTTCGTATTTTATTTTTGGTTTCAAAAATTATGTGGTTGAAAAACATTTTCTATAAAAACTTAATAAAAATTTTCATTTCAGTTCAACACATCTTCAAAGAGGGTTTAAATTTTTTAAAATACCAATTCACCCCCCCTCTTGGTAGCCTTGGGACAGTAACTTAGGTCTAACAGCCTATTTACTAGACTCAACAAGTGGTATCAGAGCATTGTTTCAAAATCATAAGTTTAAACTATTTTTTGATTAACGTAGATGGCTACATTTAGAAATTGAAACACACCTGAGGGTTACTCTATAACTAGACCTCCACTGTTTGACAATATACCTTTTGATTTTTGGAAAACACGCATGTCTACTTTCTTACATTCACTTGATTATCGTATGTGGATCCTAGTCCAGGAAGGTTACACAAAACCAACTAGATTAGTTGATGGAGTTAGGGTAGAAATACTTTTTGCAGATTGGACTATAGAAGAACATGACTTAGCACAACTAAATACCAAATGTTTAAATAGCTTCTTTTGTTTAAATAGCTTCTCCTAAGGCCAGAGGTAGAGGAGGATGGAATATTTGAACCCACTACTTGGGTGACATAGGCAATAAGAATAACATGAAGGGTTGGGGTCTGCCTGGCGGTCTCAAGGTAAGAGAGTCGAGCAAGCACAAAAACCCAACATTAAAAAGGCAAAGGAGCCTCGGTCTAGGCACCCCTCTTCCTAGTGAAAGTGGGAGGGGGAACTCAAACTTGAGGTACCTCCGCCAGAACAACGGGGGTAATAATACCAGGCTGCCAGCATTGAGGAGCAGAAGCAACCTGTGTAACAGGTGTGGTAGGCACTGGCTGCCTAATCTCAGGATGAGTGGAGGAAACAAGGAGTGGTCTAGTCACTAGTCACCTAATCACAGGGCGCACTGGCTGTGCAGGAACATAAACGGGATGAGCAAGTGGCTAGGCTGTCCGTCGAGAAATTGGACGTTCTAAGGGATGCACGGCTGCATGTCCTCTCCTCTAAGGAGGAGAGAATGTAACAGACTCATCAGGGGTGGGTCCGCTAAGGGTCACGAACGTCGAGTCAGTGAAGGAACCAAAAGTGATTCCTCCAGCAGAAAAACTAACAAGCAGGGACTCAAGAAGAGTCACTCGTGCATCTGAGCTGAAGCTAAAAATAACGAAAGGTATGAATAAAGACATGGCACTGCTTCCAAGAAAAAAAGAAATTTGAAAGGTAATTCAGAATTGAAATTATAAAAGAAGGAAGAAATGAGGATGGGTAAAGGACGGAATAGCCTGCAAGGATGGAAAGAAGTAGAGTAAGGAGAAATTTTAGCTAAGAGGAAGAAATCCTAACTAAAGAAAGACCCTAACTAAGAGTGGGATGGACTTAATCTAAAGAGTACAAATCCTGAAGTACACATAAGAAAGGATAATAAAAATCCAAAGATAGAGAGAGAAATTGGTCCCACCATAGTCGTCAGTAACCTTTGGACCTCCAAAAAGACACCGCTACGGCTACAGAGTGCAGAGGGGTATACGACCGCACCACCCTGAGGGATAGAGATAATTATATACCTTTACATTCCTCGTAAATGAGCCTATGGAAGGGCAGATTAGATCGTACATACAACTAACCATTAAGGGTAGCGGCTCTAGCCAGCGTAGCCCGATGGGTAGTAATATACACGACCTGATCGTAATAACGAATTTCCCCCACCTGATATATCAGCTCGAGTGGGGTTTATTTGATGGTGGAATTTAGTTTCCCACGGGCGCAAGCCCCTGTGGTTAATTACATCTTAGGTCAGAGCCTTAGAAGACTCTCGATTAAGGATCCTATATTATTCTTTTGATGGGATTAGCATAAGGATGGAGACTAGGAAGTTCCTAATCAAATGAAAGAAAGGTCCGATTTGGCTTAGTCAACATACACAATTCAGAGGAACTAAGGAACTAAGGACAAAGTGAAGAAAAGAAAGTCAACCACTCCACACATACATGAAAGAAAGATGGAGGTGGTTTGATCCATGTGATGTGAATAGGTAGGATTTATAGTCGCTGAAAAAATAGAACTAACCCACTAATGAGGCGTACTACTAGATCGAATGTAGTAGCATTGAATTCTAAATTTAAATTGGGTTTAGCATTTTATGCACAACACTAACACCCGTGTCCTAACTAATGTAGTGCAAAACTAGGACTTACCCCAGCCTGGATTAGGGATCCAGCTAACCACCTATTCGATTTAAAATCATGCTGTCCAATCATTTATGAAAGATGGGTGGGTAGTTTAGTTTTTTGGAAATTAAGGCCAACATCTAGAGAGCTCCTAAGTGGTCTTGTACTTATGTAGGGTGAATTCTTCTAAAGCTAATGCAATTTAATTTTAATTCAGTGAGTTTCTAATGCAATGCATTCTGGTTAAAAAGTCTAAATCAGAGATGCTTGAGATTTTTAAAATAGGCTTATAAAAATAATTTTTAGAATGAGATTAGACTCCCCCGGGTCTGGCACCTCATCCTCATAGGCTAGATTATACAGACTCTACCCACAGGTGGGGAAGTGTCTCATAGTAAGAAAGGAAAAGAAATACAATAATATGCATGTGACCCCGGATGACTTTAACTATTCCCTAGATCATTAGATTTCTATGTTATTTAATTCTTAAAATTTTAAGTATTAGTTATAAGTAGAAAAGATTTTTAGTCCTTAAAGTGCGTAATGAAATCCAAGCTAAAATAAAAGTGGCATGCAAGTCATCAATAAACTAAAAAAAAAGAAGAAGTAATCCTAGAGGCAAGCCATATACATCAAACACATCAGAATAATAAAACTAAATAATAAATTGCCAAAGGTAAACTGACCTTAATTATAAATCAGGGTTTGTAGAAAATAATGTGGCCAGACACCACTACCAATAAACTAGATTTCTAAACCTAGGAATGATACAAATGACTTTGAGTGGGATATTGGGTCTTCAGCTCTTCAGCCTCCTTGGACTTCTTCTCCTTAGACTCATTGGATTCGTCGTGGCTTAAATATCCAAATGAAGAGATTATTCTCCCTTAAAAGGGTATTGCCTTTTCTCTTTGGATATCTAAAAGCCATCCAGACTTGATCTTCCAAATGGAAGAAGACTCTCCCTCTTGAGGATGCCTTCTTCTTTTGAAATTCGAGTTGGATAAGGATATCCCAACTCAAAGACACTTTCATGACTCAAACCAATATTACAAATATTTTACATTAATAGAAAGCAATAAATTCTAGACTCTCCTACAAGGTTATCCTAATGAAAACTCCCAAGCAGTTAATATATCATCTCAAGTAGTTTATATAAAAATGAAAATACTCATTACAGCCACACACTTGAACATGCTCTTAATTATTTTTGAGGGCTAAGCATTCTCTGAAGTACCTATAGCAGTTATTATTATTTATGATTTTAGTCCTCATTTATTTAGGGGGTTGAGTTATTTCTGAAGTACTTATATAAGACATCATTAGTATTAAAATTATGACTTATTTCCTCCTTTTATTTAGCATTATATGAGCATGATCATCTACAAAAAACATCGTTAGTATAAAAATATCGATCCCACTACGGGCAAACATGTGATTACCGTCGGATTTTCTGGCGGATAAATTTGCGTTGGTAGAAATGGCACCTATAACGGCGCATAATGCGACGTAAATTTTACTGCATTTTTTTTGGTGCATATGGCACCAAAACGTTTCTGACGTCTTATGCACCGGTATATACGTCAGAATAAACAAGCATTTTATTAGTTTCGACGCACTTTACGACTGAAAATAGCCGGCGCCATTACCGACGGATAATGCGCCAGTGTTTTTAAACTCAACAAATTAATTTCGGCACCGAAATTTTTTTCATTAGGATAACCTGTTGATTGTAACGTCAATTACCCGTCGATTGTAAGGTTTTTTTTCATTTAATTTGTTTGGATTCATGCTGAGTTAGTCTATGATGGAAGCTATACATTTTTTGAGAGTTTTGATGGACACATATATAGAGAGAGTAAGGAGGATCTACATATGTTGTGTTTAAATACAATGCATGTGCTTTGACAAAATATTTTCTATTTTAGTTGGATTACATCAAGGATCATAGCCCATATCTTTTTTGTTTTAGTAATGGATGTTCTTATGAGACATTTACAAGAGGATGTGCCCTAATGTATGCTAGCTTTTTGCTTAAGATATTCTTCTTGTTGATAAGACTAGAGAGGGAGTACGCGAAAAACTTGAATTAGGGAGGTCAATCTTAAAGTCTAAGAGTTTTTGTTTGAGTAGATCTAAAATCAAATATATAAAGTAAAATTTTAGTAGTAATAGATTTAGTGGTGGGATTGTGACTTTGAGCGATCAAGTCATTAAAATGAGTGCACGTTTTAGATATCTCGGTTCTATTGTTCAAAGTAATGGTTAAATATATTGAGATTTTATTAGTATAATTTAATATGTATAGTTAAAGTGGAGGAATGCTTCAGGCCTATTTTGTGATAGAAAAGTATCCCTCAAACTTAAGGGAAAATTGTATAAGATAATGGTCAGACCTATAATATTTTATGGAGTAGAATGTAGGCTATTTAAAAAAGCATAAAATTAAGTAAAGTATTACAGAGATGAGGATGCTCATGTGGATGAGTGTCTTTACTCTTAGAGACAATGCAAAATGATTATATATGTGAAAAGATTGGAGTAGCTCCAATGGTAGATAATTTTAGAGAGAGTCACCTTAGATGATTTGGTCATATAAAACATTATTCTTCAGATGACTCGATGAGATGTATTAGATTTGGCTTATGTTAAGAAAGGTATAAGTAGACCTAAGATAACTCTGGATGAGTGGCTTCACCCTTTGAGATAGGATACAAATTGATCATAATTTTCTACAAGCCCTCTATCTTTTTACATCTCTATATAATCAGTTTTAGATCTACTTAAGAGTGATAATCCAATACTTATTTGCTCTTATATGTAGGTTATGGATATTATAAATCAAAGAAGTTAGATGTATAACCGATTATCTCAAGGTCGAAAGACATTAACAGATGAATTCATTATGGAGTGAACATTTTCATTTAGCAAGCGAAATAACTACCCAACTTTATATCAGAAGGAAAGTTTTGATGTCCATGTTTTAAACACAAAATCTAGTGCACCTAACACCAGATGATGTAATTGTTGATCTGTATCACAGAGGATTCATGCCACGGTATTGATATTGGACTTCTCATGGTGAGTACGAGCCACAATTTGATTATCAATATGATCCTTCTACAAGTAGTAATATAGCTGAAACTGAAAATATCCGAACAAATCTTGAGGAATTAGTTCATGATGCAACTGGAATACAAATTTAACGAAATACAGAAGAGTTACCGAATATGGAGGCGCAAAATTTTTATGATTTATTGCATACTGCCCAGCAACCAATCTGGAAAGAGTGCACCACTCACTCAGAGTTATCTGTTACTGTGAAGATTTTAAGAATCAAGGCAGAATATAATGTTGCTCGTGAATATTTTAATCAATTTATTGGACTGCTTAAGGAACCCAATCTGATAGATAATTTAATTCATACAGATCTATATTGGACAAAGAAGTTAGTTTCCAAACTTGGTTTGACATACACAAAGATAGATTATTGTGTCAATAGATGCATGTTATACTTTAAAGAAGATATCTCAGAGATTACATGCCGTCATTGCAATGCACCAAGATTTAAATCAAAATCTGGAAATAGAAGGAAGCAGAAGGATGTGACTGTTAGTAGAATGTTCTACTTTCCAATAATTCTGAGACTACAACGGCTATATGCATCCATGAGATATGCTGCACATATGAGATGACATAATGATCATATTCAACAAGAAGGTGTTATCACACATCAATCAAAAGTAGAGGCTTGGACAAACTTTGATCATACACATCCCACATTCATGGAAAAACTAAGAAATATCAGATTAGGTTTATGCGCAGATGGTTTTACTCCATTCAGTCAGTCGGCTACACCGTACTCATGTTGGCTTGTGATACTCACTCATTACAATCTTCCTCCAGAGTTGTGTATGACTACTCCTTATATGTTTCAAAAACTTATCATTCTAGGGCCACATAATCTAAAAGTAAAGATTGAAGTATTCTTACAACTGTTGATTGATGATTTAAGTTTATTATGAAAGAGGGAGTAAGTACATATGATATCTCCACCAAACAAAATTTTACACTAAGAATAGCATTACTTTGGACAATTGGTGACTTTCCTGCATATGGTATGCTTTCAGGTTGGAACACTTCAAGAAAGTTAGCTTGTCCATATTGTATGAAACATACAAAATTATTCACTTTAAAGTATGATAGGAAGAACACTTGGTTCGATTGCCATCAAATGTTTTTATCTCCAAGTCATCCTTTTAGGCGAAATAAATCTCAGGGAGATTATTCGGATTGAAAAGTCATGATTGTCACATCTTCATGCAATGTCTTTTATCAACTGCTTTTAGTTATCTGCTAGATCAAATTTTAAAGCCCTTGATCAAGCTAAGTGTTTTCTTCAAAGATTTATACTCTTCTAAATTAAATGTAGAGAACTTGATTCTTATGGAGCAACAAATTCCTTTCATTTCGTATCAACTTGAGAAAATATTTCCTCCTGTATTTTTCGACTCTATGGAGCATTTACCTATTCATTTGCCATATGAGGCTATGGTTGGTGGACCTGTTCGATATCGGTGGATGTATCCTTTTGAGAGATATTTAAATAAATTTAAGAAGACCGCTAAGAATAAAACACTACCCGAAGGCTCTATCTGTGAAGCATATTTAACATACGAGACAACTCAATTTTGCTCATACTATTTTGAAACAATGTCTCAATTGGGTGAAAGTTCAGCACCTCAAAATATTGGTAAATCCTTTAATATATATGTATTCGGTGGAAGTAGTGAACCTGTAGGCGCTAGCATCGTGAGCTATTTGACCGATAAGGAGATGACAGTTATCACATTGTATATCTTGCTTAACTGTGATGAAGTTGAGCCGTATCTCGAGTAAGTATGAGTTAAGTTGTTCATATTTTCAGTTTTCTTCTAAACTTTGTTCTAAACTCAAGATGGTTATTTGTAGGAGGTTCATTGATGGTTTAAGTACATCAGAAGGAGAAGTCCAGAAGATAGTGAAAAAAAAATTACTTCTTGGTTTAAAAATATGATATATTTTAAATAATTAGTCTTAATTAATGAGTTCTACCTGTAATTAATATTAATAACAATAACATCTTATTCGTTTAAAGGTACATATTGAAGATAGTGATTCGCAGTATTCAGGGTTATCTGAGTTAGCTTGGGGACCATATAAATTAGTTAAATGTTATCAAATATTTGTGGTCAATGGTTATAAATTCCAAACCAAAAATTGGTGTGAAGGTAGGAAACAGAAAATTCTGTGTAAGAGGGAACACCCATACAGGGGATGATTCTGAGTACTACGGGGTATTACAAGAAATATTAGAGGTAGAATATCCCGGTTATAGGAATACTGTGTATCTCTTCAATTGTGAATGGTTTGATCCAGTAAAAAATAGAGGCACAAGAGTACATCCAATTTATGGTATAACAGAAGTAAAGCGGGGTAGGAGATATACAAAGTTTGATCCATTCATCATTGCTAGTTAGGCAACTCAAGTCTATTATGCTAACTATCCAAATAGAATACGAGATAAACAGGATTAGTTGGTAGTTATGAAGACAAAACCAAGGGGAGTAATTGAAAAAACCAGTACAATACCATCAACACATCAGAAGAGTTTATGTCAAATCTAAAAAATATCCCAATCAATGTGGATGACCAAATCAGAATTAATGAGAGCGAGTTGCAGTTGGAGGAGGTAGATTTAACTATAGAGGAAAGTAATAATGAATCTGATAGTGTTGGAAATATATCATCATATGAAAGTGAATCAACAAATGATGAGTTAACATAAGATAAATTAAATATTTTTTTACTGTATTTTACTTCATTGTTTTTTACTTACTTCACTGCATTTTTTTTACTTCATTGCTTTTTTACTTCACTACTTTTTTACTTACTTCACTGCATTTTGTTATAACTCATGATTCTAATATTTCTTATTTATTTTTGTGCAGATGGCTTCAGGTGAAGAGCCTGGTAGAGGATTGATCAAAAACATTTTTAATAGGCGCACCAAGAAGATCACTACAGCAGGACTAGCTAGGCCACTATGTACTGAGGGACCACCTCGTCTCAACCTGTTACATAGTCTCAGCCTGCTACATAGACTCTGCCTACCACTCAGCCTTTACCCACTCTTGGAGCTAGTAGCCCGCAGTTCTACTCAGCAGACCCCTAATTTCCTTCATCAGATCTCGCGCAGAGTACACCTTTCTACCCATACTACACACCCCCACCTTATGCTGGCGCCCCTCCTACTTATCCATTTCCACCATATGCTCCGCCATATAATCCTCCACCACCCCATTAGCCTTCTACAGCTGGAACTTCGACACCGACTGCACCAGAGCAGGCGACAGATGGTAGAATATTGATAGCACCTAAGGGTGACACGTAAGAACATTCTCTTTTATTTAAGATTACAAACTTTTTTATTTAATATTATATATTTGTTTGATAAAACTTTATTTTTATAGGTTCTATCCATCAAAACAATCGACACATAAAATACAGGACATCATACGGAGCAGGTTTGACGCTCCTTACGTTTCTTGGAAGAAAGTCCCGAAAGAAAATCGGGATATGTGGTTTAGAGAGTTTGAGGTATTTATGGGTTTTAGTTTTTATGTTAAATGATTTATTCTATTTTACGTAAGATAAAAATCTTGTATATTATATATTATATGTATTTGAATACAGAAAAAATTTTATTGGCTGCCCAGCACAATGACAAGATTAGAAAGAATTTTGAGAAGCATGGGTATACTCGGATGCACGACATGTTTATAGACATTAGAAAGTCTGGGAAGTGACCATTGTGGATTGGAGAGGTTATATGGGCTGAGTTGAACACTGCTTGGGGCAGCGCAGAGTATACTAGGAGGATGGATCAAAATCAACAGAACAGAGCTTCTGATGTTAGGGGCTTGGTTAGTTCCCTTTATATTGGCGACTACGTTCCACATACTAAGCACATATGATGTTTGATAATGAATTTTAAATGTTTCTTTAATACAAATATTAATAGAATTCTCTTAATTCTAATGGAAAAATATGCTAGGTAGAGAACCAACTACTGTGGAATTGCATAGTCACACTCATAAGCGATAGGAGGATCAACAATGGATTGATGAGAGAGCAAGAAAAACCCATATATATATATATATATATATGTTTAGAAATTTTTATTTTTAGTTTAATTATATATATTTATATTCTACTTTCACAGGAGGAGTATACACGGCTTCGAGAGAGAAATGCTGCATCAGGTGAGGGCTCTTTTGGTGATTATGTGGCATTTTTTGAGTATCACATCTGGTCACAGGCCGTCGGAGGAATGCAGCATGTCAGAGTTTATGGTTTAGGTTCGCAAGCTCAGGCATACGAGGGGATGACCTCCTCTACTGCATCCAGCTTCGCATCCAGTTCACATGAGTCCTTACATGCTCAACAAATAAGTGTCCTTCAAGCTGAGCTAGAACAAGTAAGAGAATCACAAGCTGATTGGCAAGCTCAGCTGCAAGCACAGGTTCAAATGTAGATGTAGGAGCAACACAATCAGTTGTTGGATGAAATGCGCAAAATGAGGGAGCAGCTAAGTGGAAAAGAGGTAGCTCCAGCTGAGGAGTCCACAGAGTCTGAGAAGTTTAGTTTAGTTATATGAACTTGTTTATTTCTGTGAACATGTGTTATTGAATAATATATGATATTTTTAGTTATTTGATGCTATTGAACAATGTCTTTATATGGATATTTATGTTTTTGAGTATATATTGAAGTTGGTTATATCTGTTATGTGTATAGCTGTCTTCTGGAACTATTTTTGTATATGTTTGCAGGTGTGGAAATGCAATTGTTGGCTAGGAAGGATTTTTTTTTGTCAATGTTATAGGTTTTCGATGGATTTTGCTTCAGAAATTCGACGAAAACGATGATACAATGAATCATTACGATCATGCCATCATTTATTTGGACGCCGAAAATTACCGGTGCATTTTACGACGTCTTATCCACCGGCATTTTTTGGCGTCCAATATGCGCCGTAAACTAGCCGTAGCTTATTTACGGTGCATCTACGACGTTTTATCCACCGGTAATGTCCAGCGGATCAATATGATGTAAACTTCCGGTACAGTTATTGCCAGAATGTCTGATTGAAAATCGCAGGCTTGGCCAGCATTTTTTGTGCCGGCAATGCTCCGGAGCTTGCGCCGAAAAATGTTCCGGCATCTCATAAACGTCGGAAAGTTTTTCCGATGCGAACCAAACTGGATCACGAAAATTCACCATAAATGCGCCAGAAACTCGGGACTACCGGCGAATTTTATGTGTTACTGACAGATATAATCCGCCTGTAATAGCGGGTTTTCTTGTAGTGTCCTAACCCATGGGTAAATCTAATGTATAATCACATCAATTCATAGAGTGCAGTAAAAGTAAGCAAACACAATATCAATTTCACTCACAATATGCAGTAAAATATTAGAAAGCTTGGCACACAACAAAAGAGTAAACATAGAACTAGCCTAATAATTCTACGTGTGTGTAAAGGCCTATGTGGCAAGGATAGATCCTAAGCTGGGTAGTTAGTTCAAGTTACCTAAAGTTTAGGTTTGTTGAAGGTTTGAAAAAGAAACTTTATTTAAAGTTTAAATATTAATGAATTAGGATCCGTTTTAGTTAATTTAGTTTGTTGATTCATTTTAATGCTTAGGATAGGAATAGTTGAAGTTTAAATTATATTAGTGAATTTTAGGAGATTCGGGGCCCACCTATATACTAAGCTAAGGGGATCCAAAATGTCACTATAATAAATAGGTTAGGTTTAGGGTTCCTAACACTTTAATTAAATATTAGACCCTAAGGTGAGTAATTAGGCTTTGAGTTTGCTGGATTTGAAGTTTTCTATGCAAAGTTATGAATTTTAGAAGTTTTAGAAAATTAAGGAATTATTAAAATTGCTTAATAAGGGGTGATTTTATGATTTTTTTCCAAATAAGCTTCAAACTGATTGGAATCACTCCCAAAGGTTAGGAATGATTTAAAGAGGTGTTACCAAGTGTTTGGGTAAAATTAAGGATTTTTAATAATTTTTAATTATCTAAAAAGGGTAAAATAGTAATTTTAAGTTAAAGTTAAATTAAGGGTCAAATTGAGTTTCAACTATAGAGGCCCTAATTATCTAAGGTTAAGGACTGAATTATAAACAATTCAAGCCATTATGTGTAATTTTATGAGTTAAAATGGATTTATTATAATTTTCTGAAATTATCGGGCCCTAGTTAACGGGTAAATTAAGACTGATTAATTAAGGGGTCTCAAGAGTCCTAAAAATTCTTAGAACATTCTAGATGGTTTAGGATGTTAATAAGTTTAATTATTGAAAGTTTCATGTCAATCAGGGATCTATCCTAGGTCCTAAATTTTTTATAAGTTTGCTAGACGGGTTCTTAATTATTGTCCTTAGGATGTCACTACGTTAAATGGGTTTAAAACTGAGTTTTGGACTAACCCTTAAGGTAACAATACAGGGAGTACATAAACAAATAAACACACAAAGTCCTTAGATCTAGGAGAGTCTAAACTAGGTGCTCATGCATCATACACATATAAAAGATAGTTAAAAAAGGAAGCACGCTTAACGAAGCGATTAGTAAATGATTGGGACTCAACATCAAATAATCAACCTCCCTCATGAATGCTATCCATATACATAGCCTATGTTTAAAATTTCCAAGAGTGGTTATCCCAGAATTAGGGGACTGAAAGTATAAGTAATTTTAAAATAATTTAAAATACTTATAAATATATAAATTTTAAAAAATTATGTAATTAAAAATAAATCAATTTGTAATAAATAAATATAGGGGAGATACATTGCTCACTAGACCAAGGTTTCAAACGGGTTTGAAAATAATTTTTAGTTTCAAAATAATTATTATATTAATTATTTAAATAATAGTTAAATAATCATTAGATTAAATAATATAGAAAATATGATAGATAAGTAGGTTTTAATATTCAAAAAAATTTAAAGTGAAAATACATAATTTTCTAAAAAACATTCAAGGCATTATCCAATAAATTAAAATTAAAATGAATTAGTTATGAATTATTGAAGTTTAAGGTAAATAAAAGTAATTTTAAAATAATAAATAATTAAAAAAAAATAATTATGATTAAAATAATAATAATAATAATAAAATATCACTATTTTAATTATATATATATATATATCATTTTAAATTGAAGATAATTAAAATATGAACAATTCGATATATTAGAAATATTTTTAGGATTAAAATTAGATTTTTTATGATTTAAATAAGTTAAAATGACTTAATACTATTTAAAATAAATAAAAACAAAGAAAAAGCCACGGGATGCCACTTGTCAACCCAGGAGAGACTCCGCGGATTGCGGGCAATCATTACCTGGCGGCACAATGATTGTGCCGCCAGGCAATGATTGTCGCAATGATTGCGGCAATCAAAGCCACAAATGCGGCTTCACTTAGCCACGTAGGTGGCCTCCCGCGGCCGTTTGATCCTCCGCCAAAATGGATCAATGGCTCAGATTGAGCCAAATGGGGCAAGCGTATTCAGGACTGGATCCACGATCAGACGAGTGCGTCAGACAACGTGATCCAGACTGTTGATCGTAGGATCAACAGTCCAGATCTCGTAACATATGAGCCTGGCATATACCGAAACCCTAACACATTTTTAACTCATTCTCTCGAACGTCTTAACCAAATGCGATAAAATTTTAAACGTAAACAATACACATGATGAGCATTAATGGGGGACAAAAATTGTGTTCTAAATTGCGGTGTATAAGAAGTTATTTAAATCTAAGTGTTCTATACTAATGTTTTGATTTTACCTCAATCTAATGAATGGATTCAGAATATCTTTGTATGGTTGAGCTTGTAGATTATCCTCATATAATTTCCTAGTTGAAATCGAGCCTTGAAATATGTTGGATCGAGCTAGGGAGGCCTTTAAACATTTAAGCCCTTGGTTCGCCGGAGATCTCGTTGCCGGCAGGTGTTTGTTGTCGGGTTTAGGTTGGGAAGGATGAGAGGAGTTGAGGATATCTCTCACATGAAGTTTGGAGGCTTGAGAGAGCTTAGGGCAGGAGTATCAGCAAAAAGATCTCCCCAATATTGCCCAAAAGCATGTATTTAAAGCCTCGAAGTTATGATCAATGATCTAGATTGAATCTAAACCTAATTAGGAGGGAAACTAGGTTATTAGGCCATGGTTTTGAATTGAAACCCATTAGGAATGATTTAATGGCTTTAAATGGGATTGAATTAACCTAAATAGGTTAATTTGACCCAATTAAAACTTGGGTTGACTAAGTTAAAGTTTTACTTGGTCCACTTAGTCAATTTGACCAAAAGAAAGAGTAGACTAAGCCAAGAATAAATTTGAATTGATATGGATTCATTTGAACTCAAAGGGATCTAATGGGTCAACCTAGTCAACCAGGTTGACCCAGGACTCAGGTCTGAGCTCAACAAAGTTGGTCTGCCGTCTGAGTCAAGTAGATGGAAGAATTGAGCTTGAGAAGGTCTGAAATTGATTTGAAATCAAAAGAAGGCATTTGAGGTCAATTTGGGTCAACCCAGGTTGCCCTGGTCAATCAGGTTGACCCAAGGCCTAGGCCTGGGCTCAACAGACTTGGCTTGACACCTTGAACTCAATTGGAAGGGTTTGGGGGTATAGCCTAGTCAAATTTGACTAGGTAAACTCTTTGGCCTAAGTCTGGGGAAAAATAAGGTCAACAAATTCATTGAAGTTCTTGATGATATGACCAACATTGATAGATCCTTTAGCCAGGTGGATAGTTGAATTACTTCATTTTGATATCCTATACATGCCACAAAATGCAGTAAAAGGACAAGCCTTGATAGATTTCCTTATCGCACACCCTATTCTTATGGATTTTCCACTCAATAATGATTTGGCCAATGAACAAATCATGCTGGTCGATGAGAAAAAACTACCATTCTTGAAGATATATTTTAATGGTGCATCATCGATCAGATCTCCCTAACCTCCAAATTTGGCAAAAGCTCAAGCTAGTATTTGTCATGATTTTATAGCGCCCGAGGGAGGTATAATGAGATTCTTGTTCAATTTGAGTGAAGCTCAGACCAATAATTAAGCTGAGTACGAAGCCCTAATAGCAAGGCTCAAGATTGCGATTGATGTCAAAATTTAAAATCTTTAATTCTTCGGTGACTCCCAACTTGTTATAAATCAAATATTGGGAGTTTATAAAGTATGTAAGATTGAGTTAATTTGTTACCACAGGAAAGCTCGCAAGCTCCTAAGATAAGTGCTAAATGTTAAAATAACTCGAGTTCCTCAAGGCTAGAATGCTAAAGCCGATTGCCTGGCCAAATTGACCAAATAAATAGCGAATACATATGAGGAAATGCCCATATGGATTAATGTTTACAACTGCCAGATCTTAGAGCCTGTAATCTTATAATTCCCACAGGCAGTGGGAATATCAAATTCAAGCCAACAAGATACAACTCCGGTTGATGCTCAACCTACCAAACCAATATTTTTTTATAATCAGTCAGGGGAGTGCTACATGGTCAAACGACATAAATCTAGTAGATGTTCAGAGTCATGGTTGTATTTATTAGATGTTGAAGCTGAAGACGATTGGAGGCAACCATTCATTGACAACTTAAAAGAAAATAAACTCCTGAGAGAAAAATCTCTAACTGCACAAGTTAGGAAGAGAGCATTGCGATACACGTTTGTCAATAATATGTTATCTCGATGAGCCTTTGACCAAATATAGCTAAGATGAGTAGGGACCAAAGAAGTTGATAAAATGGTAGCAGAAGTTTAGTGGTGCACATCAGTCAGGTCTCAAAATTGCTACTAAAAATAAGAGATTAGGTTACTAATGGCCAATAATAATAAGGGATTGTATTGACTATGCTAAGAGGTTCCACGAGTTTTAAATTCACTCTAACGTTATACATCAACCGCTAAATCCACTGCACCCAATGGTAGTGTTCCGGCCATTTGTATGCTGGGGCACTAATATAATCAGGCTGATAGACACCACTTTATTCTAGTAGTAACATACTACTTCTCCAAGTGGACAGAGGCAGCTCTATTCAAGGAAGCTATATCTAAGCACGCTACCAATTTCTTCACCCATAATATTATCTACAAATTTGATGTACCACACCGCATGATCTCAAACAATGACACTATATTCAAAAGTATAAAAATTTATAAGTTTATTGACCGACACAAGTTCAATTAGTAATACTCATCAATATATAACCCAAAGATAAATGGCTTGGTAGAGGCTTTCAATAAGACACTGGTTAAATTATTGAAGAAAATCCTCACCAAGACCAAAAGGGAGTGGCACTCAAAGATGGCAGAGACACTATGGGAATATCATACTACTTACAAGATGCCGACCAAAGTCACTCCCTATATACTTATGTTCGGGGTTGAAGCTGTGTTACCATTAGAGATTAAGCTACCATCACTTTGGGTACTAATCCTGAATGATCTCACTCAGGAGTAAAATACTCGCTGGAAATTAGAGGAACTCGATATGCTCGATGAGACCATACTAAAAGCTCAATAGAACTTGGAGATATACTAAATGAGAATGATAAAATCATTTGACTGAATGATGTGTCATTGATCATTTTAAGAAGGAGAATTGGTCCTAGTACTGAGAAGGACAATCATCCCACACCAAAAAATTTATGGCAAATCTGTATCCAACTAGGAGGTCCCTTTATCATCGAGAAGGTGTAAAAAGGAGGGGGTTACCAATTGATCGGTCTGAACAATCAGAGGCCCATTCCACCGATCAACGGATGATACCTAAAGAAATACTATGCATGAGAATAATTATGTGTTGAACCATCATCCACTCTATATACATTCTCTGATATAAGTATATCTTGCATTTTGAAATTTTCTTGTGTTATAAGAATACATTTCAAAAATCCCACAAATATCCTCCCATAAGATTAGAGGTATTTTAAATATTTATTCGGGTCGACATTGCACTGCATGCCAAAATCCTTGAATAAATATTTAAAATCTCAAACTACAAAACCTATAAAAAATCCCCTTATGAGAGAGGAGACATTTTAAATATTTATTTTGGTCAATATTGTGCTACACGTTGAGATCTAAAAATAAATATTTAAAATTTCAAAATTCTAAATTTATTCTATCATAAAATGTCCCTATGAGATAGGGGACATTTTAAATATTTATTCAGGTTGATATTACACTGCATGCTAAGATCCCCAAATAAATATTTAAAATTATCAATATAAATATCCTTTCATGTTGAATGATATAATGACTTCTTTCCTCGAGTATATACAGGTGATCTTTCGAAAGTTTGGGACACCACATTCTCCAACGTACCAAGATTTAAAAGTCAGGAAAGAGATTTTTGTGACTATACACTCCAACAAATTAAGCTAGGAAATCTTGAAGTTTTCCAACAGCCTGAAGTTTAAGGTTTGAATGGATGTAAGAGGCCAGATCCAACATGCCCAAATATGACCAGATCACTGGTAACTCTGTCTACTCAACACACTATAAGAACAACAATAGTAGTGGAACCCCCACTTTGTCAACCCATCAATTGGTACTATATAAAACATGAAAGGTTATTTGACTCGATAAGTTTAAGTAATCGTAGTCTATCAAATTTTCCTGATTGATTGGAGAATTAAAGTTTTAGTGGGAAGGATGAGTTGTGAATAACTACCAAATATTCATATACTCTGAAAGGAGAACTCTTAAATCTACCAACTTTAGTAGATTTAGTATTGGGAAGTGTATTTCCCATAGCTCAAGTTTAAAATCAAAATGAGTGTAAGAGGTCAGATCTAATAATCACAAATATGGCTGGATCTCTGGCAGCTCTGTCTACTCAACATAACATAAGAATGGTCGTAGTAGTGGAACCCCCACTTCATCAACCTGTCATGAGGGACTGTATTAAGCATGAAAGCTTATTTATCTCGATAAGTTTAAGTGATCATAGTCTACTAAATTCTCTAAGATCAACTAGAGAATTAAAGTTCCAATGGGAAGGATGAGTAGCAAATAACTACCAAATGCTCGTAGACTCTAAATCTTCAACTATAAAGGAGTCCAAATCTACCATCTTTAGTAGATTTAGTATTAGGAAGCATATTCCCCATAGCTCAAGTTTGAAACCTTAATGGGTGTAAGAGGTCAGATCCAATAAGCCCTAATATGACCAGATCGCTGGCAGCTCTATCTACTCAACACGTCACAAGAAATACCATAGTAAAGAAACCTCTATTTCAACATCTAGAGGATAAAAATCTATAAAATCTTAGCTCACCTAATCTGATGAACTCAAGTGAATCGTACTGAAGTCTCCTTAACTAGTCAGGATTGAGATACTACATACATTTGGTAATATCGATTAAATTTAAAATATATAAATCATTCAACAAATCTGTAAAGCATCAATCAAGGATTAAAGAAATCTTTCTTCAATAAATTCATAAAGCATTAAGCCAGGAACAAAGGAAATTTTCTTTAACAAGTCCACCAAAGCACAAAACGATGGACCGAAGAAATTATCCCAAAGTTTGCCTGATGCCTAAGGCTGAACTAAGAGGATTCTATCATCAATAAATCTGCTATGCATAAAGCTTCGGATCGATGATTTCTCTACATCGACCTATTACAAACCTAAAGGGTTTAGATCATCAACATCTACTCCTTTATCAAATCCATCAAAGCAAGAAGCATGGGACAGAAGGTAGATAAATCTCCTGACAAGTCAATGAATAAAAATAAGGTAATTCTTTGTCAATGTCCACAACACAAAACAAAGAAACAAAAATCTCAAGACTCAAGTTAAAGCTAGAAAAGAAGCATCCTAGATGATATCTACAACTGTTTCTAAAGATTGGGGGTATTTTATATATTTATTTGGGTCAACATTGTGCTGCATGCTGAGATCCCTAAATAAATATTTAAAATTTTCCAAGATAAAACTAGAGGTTGGAAGAATTGAAGATCGTTCATATACTTAATACACCATCAAGCAAAAAGTATAATTGAAGCAAGATAAAATTAGTACAACAGATAGTAAAGTCTCTCCAGATGATGAATCTATAAAGCTTGGAAAAATTCTAAATAACTCCAATAATTAATTATACAACAAGAATAATATCACATTCACATATGAACATGATAAAGACAGATGTTTAGCAGTTTTAAAAGTGCTTGAAACCAAGATGGCAGTGGTGAAAAAGGAACACAAGGAGCACAGTGTTATCGACAAGTGCTAGTTTAAAAAGTTATGCTCTAAATACCTAAATATAAAGCACTCCTTCGCTCTCTAAGAATTACTACTTGACAAGAGCCAACATATCAATCAAATTATTGAATACAAGTGCATCTAATTATTTACAAAGACACAAAGATAAACTCTTGGAGATCTACAGAATAAAAATCTTAACATGACATCCAAGCAAGCTTTTAGAGATCTACTAAATAAAGACCAATTTGTGACATCTAGAACGAATATCTGGAGATTCAAAGGGTCAATCAATATATAATAAATGTGATTCACTCTATACACAAATCACAATTATTGGGGGATATTTGTTGACCTTTGTGATGAAATATAAAAAAGATAATTTTTTTTTAAAAAAAATCTACATCATACCTATTGAATGCTTCTGGGAATCCTATTAATTTCCCATTGAAATTCCATGAATTCATGTAAGAAATCCCTCAAACCACATATTATTGCCCGCTCTATCAAAATTTTAGGTATCCCACTAACTACCTTGATAGAACATCCATTCTTGTTGTTAAAATGAGACCCACCAGAGCCTTCTCTGCTCTCGACTTTCCATGATCAACTTCACCTCAAGTGAACTTCTTCCCCATCACATGATATCTGACCTCCTATAACGTCTTACTCCCATCACTCTGCCACAAGCCACCCATGAAATAAGCCGTAAAATCCCTCAAAATAGCTCGACAACCATCTCCTTCTGTGTCGACCTCACAACCAGTAGCCAAGAGCCAAACCCAGATGCAACCATTATGATCTCTTCTGTCCTAGCCGATTGCAAGAATCTCCTATCAAACCCATAGCAGTACCCATCGATCTCCTATTCCCTGATCTCCCTATACCCGATGACCCTAGCTCCTACTGAAGCTGAAACCTCCTTTCCTCTCTAACCTTGCGGTTGCTCTGCCCGTCCCTTCCTAGCCTTCATCCAAAACCCAAACTCTAACAATAAGGTAGAGATTAAGTTGGGTTTAATGTGAATAATAGTTATTAATATTATTATTATTATCAAAAATATTATTATAACTATCACTATTATTAATTATTAAGATAATAATAGCTATTATTATTTCTATTTGTCATTATCATTTGCTAAGATATATATATATATATATATATATATATATATGTGTGTGTGTGTGTGTGTGTGTGTGTGTGTGTGTTTATGAGAGGAAGATAAATAGAAAGTGACAAAAAAAGAGAGAATATTAAAAAAAAAAGGTGTTAAAAAAGGAAAAAAAAAGAAAAAGAAAAAAGGGAAAAAAAAGAAAAAAAAAAAAGAGAAAAAGAAGAATTTTACAAATTTAAGAAAACCACAACCACCCATGCATCCTTTTCTTAGCAAGGTGAGAGAAAATTCAATGTGATGTTAGCGACAAAATGGGTAATCTCTTAAAGTCCTATTTTTGGTGTTTGCGACCTGCCAAGGGACCCCTTATGCTTGCTTTTCTTAGCGTTGTGGGGGAAAACTTGGTGCGACACTTACGGAGAGGTAGGCAATCCCTATGTGTGCTTTTTATAGAATGACGAGAAAAAAATATAAGTACTCGTACGTGGGGAAAATTGCTTTTTTTAAATAGGTTCTTTTAGAAGACCTATGCACACCTTTTTTGGCATGGTGGAGGACGAAGACTACGACTGCGGTGTCCCACAACACTAACTGTGCATGTCTTTCTTGATGTGTTAGGTAGGCTAAAACTCCTGTAGTTTTCTCCTAAATGAGAGAGATACTATGAGGATGTCGATGTTTGGACTGAAGATATAAGGACTTTAACAAATTGGGGACTTGAACAAAACTTAAATGATTAATAAGATACTTGAATCTAAATAAAATGAGTTCAAACTTGAACTTGATTGGAATTTTAAGTGGACAAGATTGAACAATTTGAATACAAGTAAAGACTTGCAATTTGACTACAAAGGATTTGGACTCGAATCCAGATGGGATATGAACATGAGCCTAACTGGGTGATAACATAAAACTCCGAGAGAATGTTTAAGAATTATCATTTCAATTTGGATGAAATTGTTGAATAAGAAAGATTTGAGTCATTCAAATCTTATACAAGCAAGCAAGTGGAAGACAAGCTCTCAATACATTCAAATAAAGAATGATGAAAACAAAATGACTCTGAGTATTCAACCGAGTCAACCTTGAATGAGAGCAAGTGACATATATATCAATCATGCAATCAACTACAACCAGAAGGATTCAGCATGTAATTTGATGGCTGGTAACCATAAATTTACACACAATATTCCCCCTACAAATGATATTTCACAACATACAATGAATGTTATGACGTCTATATCAATCATACACAATCAATGCAGTATACTCACAAGTGAAGCCAGATAATTGTAGAGAATACAACCATCTTTTTACTAATGTTGAAATACATCGACCCTATCTACAAGCAATGATGGTAAATGTATCAAAGGTATAATGGATCTTCTACCTACAGGGGAAAAGATCATAGCAGATGCAAATGCTTATTAGCCATGATAAGGGATTCATCGCATACAAAATAATGCTCCTGCGGGCGATGATTAGTGATAGATAATAAAGGTTATTGCCTATTTATAGTCAATAACCATGCAATAGAAGTTGATACACTGCCCTTTGCAAGTAGAGGCAGAACACCTTTAGCAAATATAAAGCACATACAAGTTATTATTGAAATCTAACGGCTCTCTGCTTTCCCCTCAGGTGATTATGAGGCGATTCTAGGGTTCCTGTTGGCGTTTGTCAAGTGGCTCCCTAGTTGGATTTCTAGTGCTATTATCCCCTTTATTTTGGGTGTGGTTGCTTCCTGCTGCCTTGGGCTTTTGTTTTCTGCCTTGGCTTAGCGTTGTTTTCTCGTTTCGGGTTGTCTTTCTCTGTGGTTCGTGGCTTTTTCGCTTGGTTCTATTTTTCTCCCATATTCCTATCTCTTTCATGATCATTTTGAGTTTTTATTTTTTTTGTCCTTCGGCTTTCATTCATTTGGGGGATGATGACCCCGTCGTCATCTTTCCCGCCGGTTTCTTCTATCTCGAATGGTAAATCCCACTCGTTTAAGGATGTGTTGGCTGGATCAACTGCTTCTTCTCCTCCCCTCCATTATGTACATTTTTCCTTTAAAGGGTGCCCCGCCATAATGTTTGGTGATTCAATTGTGGTGCAATTAGCTGCTCCTTTTTCTCTTACCCTTGTGGGTAAGTTTGTTCTAAGACGTCCAGCCTTGATGTTATCCGTATATTTTTTGTTAATTTAAAGCTCTATGGTTCCTTTCATGTTGGATTACTTGACCCCAGGAATGTGGCTATCCAAATAAGCAATGACTTGGATTATAACAAAATTTTTTTGAGGCGATCTTATTATATTCAGTCTCGCCAAATGCGGTTTCTTAAATAGACACCTGATTTTGATGTCCGTTATGAATCGCTGATTGCTTCAGTTTGGGTTTATTTCCCTAACCTAAGGCTTCATTTTTTCAACTCTCAAATACTTTTTGGGCTTGCACTACGGGAAAACACGTGATTACCGTCGAATTTTCCGGCAGAAAATTGTGGCCGGTAATAAACAGCGCAGGCACCGGTGGAATTGTTCGACAAAAATTTTGCATCAACATTTCCGGCACAAAATACGTCATAAATTTACCGACGCCGGTTCCGCTGGCCGATCCGACGGTATAGGGATGTCTGAACCATTTCCGTCGCACATTACGGCGAACAATTCCGGCGTACGTTACCGGCAGACATTGCTCCGGCGTATTTAAACTCAATGAAATATAACCGACGGATGAGACGTCGGAAATTATACCGACGTCACTAGCGTCGAAACCGGTGGAACTTCCGCCGGTAAAAGCTCTATTTCCCGAAACTTAACCCCTCTGGACGTCATTCGTTTCCTTCCATTCTCTCACTTTGACTGGTTCGCCCGTCGCCGTTCGTCGCTCGTCATGGTTAGACGTCGCCGACGGTCATCGGACTTCTTCGTCGACGGTCACCGGACTTCGTCGAGCCTCATTCCTAGTCGCGCGCTGACTCTCTCCTTCCTAGTAGCGCGCTGCCGAGGAGGGCACTGAAGGTATTTATTTTCATTTTTTTTTCCTATTTTGGTTGGATTACATATAGGATTAGCCTTAAGTCCATATCTTTTTGCTATAGTCATGGTTGTTATCACTAGACATTTGCTAGAGGATGTACTTTGGTGCATGCTTTTTGTTGATGATATTGTTCTTGTTGATAAGACTAGAGAGGGATTTGAAGGTAAACTTTGATTATGGAGATCAATATTAGTCCATATCTTTTTGCTTTAGTCATGGTTGTTAGCACTAGGCATTTGCTAGAGGATGTACCTTGGTGCATGCTTTTTGTTGATGATATTGTTCTTGTTGATAAGACTAGAGAGGGAGTTGAAGGTAAACTTGGATTATGGAGATCAACATTAGTCTATTTTTTTGTGCTTTAGTCATGGTTGGTTAGCACTAGACATTTGCTAGAGGATGTACCTTGGTGCATGCTTTTTGTTGATGATATTGTTCTTGTTGATAAGACTAGAGAGGGAGTTGAAGGTAAACTTGGATTATGGAGATCAACATTAGTCTATTTTTTATGCTTTAGTCATGGTTGTTAGCACTAGATATTTGCTAGAGGATGTACCTTGGTGCATGCTTTTTGTTGATGATATTGTTCTTGTTGATAAGACTAGAGAGGGAGTTGAAGGTAAACTTGAATTATGGAGATTAACATTAGTCTATATCTTTTTGCTTTAGTAGTTAGTAGACCTAGTGAGGGGATTGTGACTTTGAGCGATCAAGTCATTAATAAGTGTAACACGTTTTAAATATCTTGGATCTACTAATTAGATATATATATAAATCCATTAATTTTTTACTCTTATATATAAGTTATGGATATTAGAAATCAAAGAAGTTAGATGTATAACCGATTATCTCAAG
>NW_021318785.1:1005800-1037839 GCF_001605985.2 Dendrobium catenatum
AGCAACACAATCAGTTGTTGGATGAAATGCGCAAGATGAGGGAGCAGCTGAGTGGAAAAGATGTAGCTCCACCTGAGGAGGAGTCCACGGAGTCAGAGTAGTTTAATTTAGTTTATATGAACTTGTTTATTTCTGTGAACATATTTTATTGAATAGTTTCTTTTAATGCGATGTTTTTAGTTGATTGTTAGTACTGAATTGTTTCTTTTAATGTTATAAACTATTGTGAAACTGTGGTGAAATTGTTGATATGTTGTAATGTTACAATTAAAATGTTGTAGAATTGATATTTGTATAGGTTTGCAAGTGTGGAAATTTGATTGTTGGCTGGGAAGGAAATTTTTTTTTTTTGTCAATGCTACAGGTTTCTGGCGGATTTTGCGCCGGAAGTTCGCCAGAAAAGACGGAAATTGATATGTTGTAATGTTACAATTAAAATGTTGTAGAATTGATATTTGTATAGGTTTGCAAGTGTGGAAATTTGATTGTTGGCTGGGAAGGAAATTTTTTTTTTTTGTCAATGCTACAGGTTTCTGGCGGATTTTGCGCCGGAAGTTCGCCAGAAAAGACGATACAACGAATCGTATCGTATGTACCGTCGTCTTTGTTCTATCGGAACTTACTGGAGCATGTACCGGCGCACATTCCGCCGGCAAGTACCGGCGTATACTTTGCGTCGCAAGCGAGTTTGTGGGGTTTCTACGCACACTTTGCATCGTTTTATCCGCCGGTAATGGCCAGCGCATAATGCGATGCTAATTACCGGCACATATGGCGCCGGAATTAAGATGTTTTTTAACGTCGATAACAGTCCGTTTTTTCGTCGGTAATTCGTCGGAAACTGCGCCGGAGAAATTTCCGGCGCAAGATTTACGCCGGAAATAATTTATCGACTCGACCAAAACCGGCGTATGAATTTCCGTCGAAACGTGCGCCAGAAACTTATAGTTCCATCGGAATATCTATATTTTCCGGCGGATTTCGTCCGCAGGTAATATGGGATTTTCCTGTAGTGTTGCTTCCATCCTTGGTTGGCCATTGCAAACGGACCAAGCCACGACTTTGATTTCTCATCCCTCGGTGGCTCATGTTTTAGTTGAGTTAGACATTTCTAAAAAGTACCCTTTCGAGATTTTGCTAGGCTATGAATTGAATGGTTATTTTCAAAAGTTTGAAATTGAAAATTTTCCTATCTTTTGTTTTCATTGTAAGATGCATGATCATGGCTTGAGTGAATGCTTTAAATTGCACCCACACCTCAAGAAAGAAAAATAAATCATTAGGCCTACTATTAATGCAATATGAATGCTAATGCGAATTGCAAGTTGGTGGAAGGTAATGGTATTATTACTCAAGGTAAGGAGGTGATTGCTCAGCCTGATCTTCTTCAGGTTGTTTCCCTTTACTCTAGTGATTGTCCAACTTTGGTTCCTACTTGTGTTGTGGGAGAGGAAAAAAATTTAACTAATGTTGCTAATAACTTGTCTAATCCGTCTTCTTCATCTATTGCATGTGATTCTTTAGAAACTTTGCCTCAATTTGTTGTTTTGGATGTTAATACTTCTAAAGATTCTAATCCTAGTCTTTATGCTGAGAATGACCAGGTTATTGATCTTATTCATGATAGAGAGGAGCCTTCAATGGCGGTGGAGGAGTTGCCTCCTCAGGTGAATCCTCTTTTGGTCCAAACCGAAAGTGGGAAGAATTTAAATGAAGGCGTTGAGAGGAATTTGACTACTTTAGAAGATGGTGTTTTCTTTGTGGATGGTGAGCAACCTCCTCCTAAGGGTCTTCTGGTAACCTAAATGATAGAACAATTCTTTTATCTGATCTTTATCATTGTGATGCTTATACTGATACGGAAGTTGATATTTCGGCTAAACGTTATGCTAGAGAAGACCATGACTTGAGTTTCTCTAAGGGTCATGGTAAATGTGGTAGGAAACCCAAAAATGTTATTTTACATTCTCTTAAAAGCACCCGATCGCATACTTCTAATTAATTATGTTTTTATGTTTAATGACGTTATTTGGAACATGTGGGGTATTGTTTGCCCCTCTTCTAAGCTTAGAGTTAAAAATTTATGTCGTATTCATAATATTTCTATTCTTTTTTTTGCTTGAACCGCTAATTTCTTGGGATAAATTAACTAGCACTGCTAAATTTCTTAGTTTTAATAATGCTAAGTCGAATGTTGCCAATACAATTTAGATTTTTTGGAAAGATTACGTTAGAAGTGATGTCATTGGTGATTTTACCCAGGTTTTACATTGCAATATTGAAAGTTCTAATTTTCAATGTTGTGCGTCTTTTGTTTATGCTACTTCTTCTCGTTATACTAGGAGGATTTTGTGGGATCAAATCTTGAATTTTTGTAATGTTTGCAATCTTCCTTGGCTTGTTGGTGATGATTTTAACAGGATTACTAACCCGATTGAGCGTATAGGGGGTTCACTTCCTATATTTTAGTCGATGGAGGATTTTTATAATATGATCATGGCTTGCAACCTCATTGATATTGGTTTTTCTGATAACAATTTTACTTGGCATCGTGGGCACTTGTGGCAAAGGTTGGATAGAGTTCTTTTTAGTAATACTTGGATTAATGCTTATAACTTGACTATGGTTGAACAACTGAGCCGTACCCTCTCTGATCACTCTCCTCTGCTTATCAATATTAAGAATAATACCAAGAGCTTTCCTTCACAGTTTAGATTTTAGAATATGTGGTTGCAACACGAGTCTTTTCTTGAGGTTGTCTAAAACGATTGGCATGCTCCGCTTTTTCCTAATGATTTTATTTCTGGTATGAAAAGACTTTGGCTCAAATTGAAAAGGCTTAAGCAAGTGTTAAACTGGTGGAATCATAATATTTTTAAAGATTTATTCACTAATATTTTACTTGTTGAAGGCATGATTAACTCCTTTGAGGATCTTTGTCAGTTGGATCCCTCTGAGCCTAATCTACATCTAAATGAGGCTAAAGTGGATCTTCTAAGCTTCAAGTTCAGGAAGAAATTTTTTGGAAACACACTGCTACCGCCAAGCATTTGGTGGAAGGAGATAATAACACTAAATATTTTCATGCTTTAGTGAATAAGAAATGTTCTATTAGCTGTATTCATATAATTTCTCATGATTCCTAAGTTTTTTTTTTTCTTCTACTTCTATTGCTCTGATTCTTAGGAACAATGCTGTGAATTCTTGGAATGATTTTAGACCCATCAGCTTGTGCACTATTTTTATAAACTTATCTCTTAAAACATGATGAGATGGTTATCTGTTTTATTGCCTAAGCTTATATCTCCTTTTCAAAAGGGTTTTTGTCAAAGGGCGTGCCATTGCTGTCAATATCCTTTTGGCTCAGGAATTTTGTCAGGACTTAGATATCAAGGTGAGAGGTGGTAACATGATTATGAAATTGGATATTGCTAAGGCTTATAATAATATTAACTGGAGTTTTATTTATAAGATGTTGAGCTTTTTTTGTTTTGATTTTAATTTCATAAATCTTATCAAATCTTGTATTGAAAGTCCTTTCTTCTCTATTATTGTGAATGGTAAGAGCCATAGTTATTTTAAGGATTCTCATGGCTTGAGGCAAGGTGATCCCATTTCTTTGGCAATTATGATTATTACGGTAGATTATCTTTATAGAGGCTTGGCTGATCTTTTCTATAAATGCCCTAGTTTTCATTTCAAAACTTTAGGTGGTATTAATATTCTCCCCTTTATGTTTTGCGGATGATTTCATTATGTTTTCGAATGCTTCAATGAATAGGATTAGTAAAATTTTGAGTTTTTTTGGCCATTTTGAATCGGTTAGTGGTTTGGCCTTTAACAAGCATAAGTGTTGCTTTATTATTTCTAAGAATGTTTCTCCTGAACGAGTTGTGAATATTAAGAATCTTATTGGTTTTACTCAAGGTGATTTGTCTTTAAAATATATGGGCATTCCTTTTTTTAAGGGTAGAAAGATGTCTTTTCTTTTTGATGATTTAATTTCTATGGTTCATAATATATTGTCTTCTTGGGATTCTATTTTTTTTAGCTTTGGTGGTCGTCTCACTCTTATTAAAAGGGTTATATGCTCTATTCCTATCTATAGTTTCAAACTCTTTTTCCTACTAAGAATATCTACCTTAGAATTGATATAATTTTGAATAATTGTTTTGGAAAGGTATCGAGAATAACTCTAAGTTGGAAATCTTGGGGTGGTTGCTATGGTACTCTGCAAGAAGGGGCTTTAGGATGTAAGACTTCGGTTGATATGGCTTCTTCTTTTTCTTTCAAGCTATGGTTTAACCTTAAGTCTAATGTGAGCCTTTGGGCCAATTTTATGAGGGCCAAATATTGTAGGGGGAGGCATCCTTCTATGTGTAGCTTTTCTAAAGGCCAATCTAAAGTGTGGCATCATATCTGTTTGGTTAAATGGAAGGTGGAGTCATCTTTAGTTTGGGGTCTTGGTAATGGGAACATTTTCTTTTGGCAAGATAGGTGGCTTAATTGTCATTCGATTGATTCTTTATTAAACACTTATTCTATTTCTAAGGTGAAGGTTAATTAATTTTTTCTCCTAATGGTTGGGATTTGGAGAAGCTTTCCGTTGTTCTCCATGATTGCATTATTCAGCTTGTTTTAAAGATTCCTATTAATAGCAATTAGAAGGATATGTTACTTTACTCTTTTACTAAAGATGGTTCCTTTAGTATTAAGGATGCTTGGCCTTCTTTCGGAACTAAAAAGGAGACTTCTAAACTTTTTAAAATGATTTGGCACAAATGTATTCCCTCTACGGTTTCTATCTTTATGTGGAGAGTTCTTCACAGGCTTATTCCTACTGATGAGAATTTGAGAAAAAGAGGTTTTACCTTTCCCTCCAAATGTCAATGTTGTTTCCATGTTGAAAATATGCATCATGTCTTCATCTCTGGTCCCATTGTTGTTAAGGTTTGGACTTTTTTTGAGGGCTTGTTTCAACTTAATTTATATGATACTTCTAGTTCTATTTACCAATTGCTTGACCTTTGGTTTGTTACGTCTAAAGGTCATGTTAGAAATGTTATTTCATCGCTTATCTAATGGTTCTTTTGGTTGGAGAGGAATGACTCTCGTTTCAATGGGATTGTTATGAATCATCAGAGAATCAACCATAAAATTAATGATAAAGTGGCTGGTCTTTATTCTGCCAATTTGCTCTCAATGAAGAATTTTAAGAACTATTTTTTCACCCTTTATTTCTTTGGTATTAACTTGGAGGTGGATAAGTTTCAAATCAGGACTAGCTGCACTAATTTGTGTAAGCCTCTTTCTAATTACTTTAAGTTGAATGTGGCTTGTGCTAAAGTTGGTAGCATGTTTGGTTGTGGTGTTTTTATCAGAGATCATAATGGAAATTACATTTCGGGTTTTGCTGGCCCAGGGAATGATGGTGATACTAATTATATTTTTTTCTCTGGTGTTTTTCATGGGTTAAATATCTGCGCTTCTCTTTTTCTTAGTAATATTATTTTGGAGGCCGATCCATATTATGATTTTAATTTTTGTCTTGATAAAGATGATAATATTTGTGCCTCTGCCCTATTTTACATTTGAAGATAAATTAGAGAGGTGTTGAATTCCCTTACTTTCTCCTTTTCTATCATTCTGGAAGAGGGGAATGCTTGTGCACAGGCATTGGATATTTTGGGTGGTATGTTTAATGGCCTTAATGATCTTTCTCTTGTTCAGTTGCCCTTTCATGTGCAGGGTCTTATTAGACTGGATCAAATCGGATTATCTTATGTCTTTCATTAATTTTGGTGGTTTTGTTATAATTCAGTGGTTGTGGGTCTCCTCTATTTTGTGGGGTTCCCTTACTAATTTGCTTAGCTATTCTAGTGCTTTTTCTACTTTTTATAGTTGTTTGTGGCTTTATCCCTTATGCCTGTTTTGGGGTGTTTTTGTGGCTTTCATGTTCCCTTCTAGTCTTAGTCTGATTTTCCTTCGGTTTTAATATTTGGGTCCTTTTGTTCTTCTGGTTTCTGTAGTGGGTTCTATTTATTATGGTTGATGCTTCTTGCTGAGGTTGTTTTACCCAGTGGTTTTTGGATTGTTGCTGGGTTGTTGATTGTGGTGGCTCTCGGTTTGGTGGGTTGTGATCATTATGATTTTGGTATTTTTACCAACTTAATTTGGTGCTTGTTGCTTTTTCGGAGCTGGATTGGGTTTGGATTCCATTATTTGGTTTCCTCCTTGTGTTGGTGTTGGCTTATTTGTTGGGTCTTGGATGTGAGTCCTCATTCTACTTGTCATTTGGTATTTTGGCTGCAGCCTGTGCCTTATATTGCTAGTGGTGAATGTGTATCTTATCTGCAGCTTTTTCATGTGTGGAGTAGGAGTTCTTTGTCTTACAATATGGCTATGTTATGGGTTGGTTCTGAGAACCTGTTGGTTGTGGTTGCTTCAAGCTTTTTATTTAATCTTTTTTATGGTTCTGGGAACCGTACTTTAGTTGGTTGGTTGGACTTCCCGTGTGCTGCCTCCTGATCTTTGTCTGCTCACCCCTCAGGTTGGTGTTTTACTCTCATCCAGTAGAGGTCGTCTTACTACTGATATCAAAAATTTTATTGGTTATATCCTGGGGTTTAAAATTTCCTTACTTTTTGTTTTTATAGTCTATTTTTCTACTGTTTGGCGGGTTATATCTTGTTCTTGCAGGTTTTTGATTGTGCAGGTATTAAGGTTTATAGGTTTTTTGTTGGGAAGCAGATCGTTTAAGCTCGGTTTTCTTCTCTTCCATCTTTTTGGGTGCTTTCTCTTAAGCACCATAAAATGTACCTAGGTTTTCTTGTACTTTTGTGTAGCAGGGACCTTGTGCTCGTAAGTGTTTTTGCTTTTAATTTTGTAGCTCTTTTGAGCAGTAGAGAGCGCAAGGTCCCTTTAAGGATTTTGTATTATTTTTTCTTTAATTAACGCATAGGCCCCTTCGTGGATTTCCTCTAAAAAAACAATAATATTATAATACCCCCACAGGCAACTCCATCCAATGGCAGCTTAATACATCTATCATTTGCAAATCAAAGAAGATGATATGAAACAAACACAAACATACGGTTGTCATAATAGTAGTAGGAGACCGTTCGTACACATCAAATGTCACTTACAAACAAAGAGCCAAAGGACCATAGCAAATGCAGATGCTTATGATCTACTGTAGAAAATTATTTGTGCATACAACAGGTTGTATGTTAGCGAGCACAAGAGGACTGCAACAAATACAATTGCCTATGATCGGTGTTAGAAGATTTGTATGTAAAGTAACTCAGCCAGGAACATGGGCATCATGTCCATGGTGAATGCAATATCTACAAATGCAAAGCAGGAGATTCATTAGTGCACAATAAACTAGAAAGTAATAAGTAGTGCATGATATTCTATCTGTACAAAATAGCAAATAACTCAATTCACAAGCTTCTACGACACGCCACTGAATCTGTAATATGTATAGAAGTAGATAAAAGGTATGTATAAGCTTCTAAATAGAACATTGCATTCAAATGACAATTTCCCACAAAACTTAGCAGCGTTAGATATGTCCAAAATGCCCTCACATATCTAGTTTAATATGTGTATACGTAGGTACATAAAAGGGCATATGCAATCATACAACCACATGTGCCTCTATGAGAATGTTATACGTACACACATGATGTCTAAGGATGCTGTGTAGGTTAATAAATGAACCATAATTCAAGCTTGATCCTTCTATATGGATAAATAAGAGTCGACATGGCTCGAACTATCAAATAAATATATCATCTATGTGTCGACTGGAATATCTATTTTATACGTTCATATGAGGCCTTCAAGGCATATGAACAAAGAAATTCATCAACAAATGCATAAAGCCTACTAAATTGAATCCTCTCTCAACAACTAGCTAGATAAAGTTGATAAGGTTCAATCCATAAATAGAAATGACCCAAACACCCCGATGATAGTCGTGTTGAATGTTTATCTCAATCGGAGGGGATCCAACCTTTTCAAATGCTCTTAAATTTTCACAAAATATAAAAACATGAATGATCCCATATAGCAAAATCTATCTACCCTATGCAACAATTTACCTAGTGGATAATTTGAAAATTACTTTAGCTCACAAAGAGCTAATGTCTATTCAAAAATGTCACTAGAATCCATTCTCAAATAATCTTCTACCAGTAAGAACATGGTATATATCCTCTGACCGGCAGTTTTACCACCAAATGGTACCACAGAATAAACGGTTATGACCTAGGGCCCTCTAAACCGAGTGATTTTGCCATGAGATAATAGTTATGGCTAGATCCAATAAGTTCCTTTGTGACATTAAATCCTTGAGATATGAATCAATAAGTTATAATCGATATAGAACAAAACCCTATGTTAGCTAAGGTGAATTCAAATTTGTCCCCTTAGGTAAATATCTACCCCAGGTCTATAAAGTATTCTTGGATGAAATAACCCATGGCAACTGACAGGGATCGTTCAGTCAAGTTGTGTCGATTACCTCCTATGACTAAGTAGACTAGGAATCAGGATGGCCGGGATGGCAAAACCAAGGGATCTTGATTGGGTCCATCATTTATTCCCCCACCATCCGCTTTAAGTGTAAGATGGTGAAATTTCTTATTTTAAATATCAACCCTTCAAATACTCGAGACCTATGCTACTGCTATATGCTAAATAACATGTATCTCTACGCATCTAGCCTTAATCGAAAGTTTTCTCTCATCATCGAGAGGGGTAATTAACTATATAGGTGCTTACGCCTGAAAGTTCGTTAGGGATGTTAGGCCCTATGAACTAGTCCCGAGGCTAACCAAGAGGGGGGGGTGAATTGGTATTTTAAAAATTCTTAAAAACTAAGAACAAATATCACAAACCAAAGTCACCACGGAAAAATAAGTACGAAAAATAAAAGTACTGAAGCAGTAAAAAGAACACAAGGGTTTATAGTGGTTCTGTCAACTTGACCTACGTCCACTCTCCGGAGGTGCCCTTCGAGTATTGCACTACCAACGTGACTCTCCTTTAGCCCCCACAGCTAGGAGGAGAAGCCCTTACAAAACACATCTTTTTTGCCACCCCCGGTAAGGCAGAGAACCCGACTCCTTTTGCTTCCTCCTGAAGCAGGCAGAGAACCTCGATCGATCGCTGAAGCTTACCTCTCCCAAACCTTCCAAGGACAAGAGACTCTAGGGAAGAAGAAGTGGAATAATGCTTGGAGTAACCCTTGTGAACTCCCTCACAAGCTCCCCCTCACAAGATCCTCTCTCTCTCTCCCTCTCTCTCTCTCCATTAGGTTTTCTCAAGTCAAGACAGTAGCCAAAAGATCTTCAAAAATGTTGAACAAGAGCTCTTAAATAGAAGAGCTTTATAGGAGCTCAATAATTACAAGTTATCGACTTTATCGTCCAGGACGATAATAATATCGTCATGTACGATCAATTCAAAACACAGAAGATCGGTCAGAACATCGCCCTGAAGATGATCTGGACGATTAAAAATTGGCTTGATCGTCCAGGCCGATCTCACGATCGTCCCGGATGATTAATTCAAATCAGAGGAAAATCGTCCAGAGCATCGCCCTGAATTCGAACTGTCCGATCCTGATTGGCCAGGAGCAACTAAGGGTTTTTGAATATATCGTCCTGGCCGATCCTGCGATCGTCTAGGACGATGTGATCGTATCAATCATCTTTAATTGCTTCGTTAATTGCCGGATCAATTTAGACATAATTGTGCCATATCGTCCAGGCCGATCTCACGATCGTCCTGGCCGATTTCCAAAAATACAAAATACCTAAATTGATCATGGAGGCTATTTCTTTCTGTATTGAGCATATCGTCCAGGCCGATAAGTTAATTACGACTGCCTTAATTAAGAAATCTTGATTAGAACTTCTGTTTTGAACTCGATCGTCCAGGACGATAGTAAGATCGTCCGGGACAATGTGAGTAAAAACATAAATTCTAAATCTCTCAAGTGTGTGTGTGTAGGGTTACTTAACATCAGTCACTTCAAACATTTACAATTGACTCAAGAAAAGGAAAAAGGAAAATTACTGACTGACTCATTCCTATTCTGCCCAGTCTTGAGCTGTCCGATTTTCGTCCGATCTTTGAGTCATGAAAAGTCAGTAGAGAAAAGGCAGTCGTATTGTTTGCTATCATCAAAACCATAATTCATGAAACCAAATCTGCAACAATGCCTATAGGAAACCAGAACTCAGATCATAAAGTTCTCGCAAAATGAGGGCAAAATCTTTGGGTAGTGTCTTATATACAAACCCATCTGCCTTCAAAAAATTTACCCCAGAACTTAATTTTATTAAAACTCTCCCTAATAAAACAGCAGGGGAGGCCGGGAAGAAAAACATTTTGGAGCCCACGACGAGCTTACTTTCGAGCTAACAAGCTGAGTCAGGATTGACTCAAATTTGACTCATGAGCTCATCAAGTTAGGCTTATAACCTATTTTTTGAGCGAAGGTCGAGCTGGCTCACTAGTCGGCTTGAACCATTTACACCCCTACAAACATTCTAATCATATGTGAAACAATTGTTCTATGAATTGACATTCATGTTATAAATTCATTTTAAGTATAATTATTGATCTCATGCATATTGCAAATATGTGAAAATTTTCATCAAAAAGTTAGGACACGGACAAGGGTTGGACATAGTATTATAGTTTTTATAATTTTGAAAAACTGTATAAAAATTGAACAAGTATAATTTTAAAAAAAAAATTAGAAATGATTAGTCATTTAACTAAATTTTTTGCTTAAAATGGTTAATATATGGATGTCGAGAGTCAGACATCAATGTCGTTTATAAGTCATTGAGAGATGAGATGACAATATTGTCTAGAGTTGTGCATTGATGTTATGCAACAAATATTGAGCGTCAATTTTAATAGGCCATTTATTGTCGATATTGAGAGGGGTGTTGGTCGTTAATGTTGAGAAGGTTCCGTTGAAGAATGATGAGATGTCAGGTTGTGGGTGTAGAAATTGCTAGCATCGAGCATCAATGTAAAGACAACGTCATACTTTGATATGGACATCATCGAGCATCAAGTGTCGGTGCATTACAGACATTCACTATTTGCTCTTCTCTATCATTCAATGATAGTTAAATTACATCTCAATGATATTAGATATTAGCATTAAAATCATTATGATTCATTGAAATAACATTAACCATTATAATTAATTATTATAATGAACTTATTAAGTTGATCTATTTATTAAAGAAAATGTAAATTAAATTAATATAATTTAAAATCACATAATATTATTATTATTTTTAAATTTATTGATATGCAATTGATGAACATACAATTATACTAATCTATATAAATTTTTGTTTTCACATCTAAAAATAACAATAGTTACTCCATCTTTTTCTGATTCCACCACTAAGAAGAAAAACAAAAAATAAAAGCTCAACATACTCTCTTCATTTTTCATAGTCAACAAAGGAACAGTTTCCTTGTCCAATCAATCAGTTTCAGCATGTTAGATGGCAAATCATCTACAGGCAACTTATTCATGGAATGAAATAGATAAACATACTCCCAAAATCTCTAAGCAAAAAACATAGTACTTCCTTGCACATAAAAAGAAAATTTCAAATTGGTCAACAGTACTGCCTTTTGTCTCTATAAATTCTCATTTCTCACAACAACTGCTCACTTAGAGCTTTTAAGTTTTATTTTGACTTTTTAAATATCTGTTTTAAAAAGAAATAAAATAGTAGTCCCGAAAGAAATTTTAGGAAGACTTTCTTACTATTTAAAATAGTTTTTTACTATAAATATTTTTACTTTTTACTAAAAAATTATTTTAAAAAGTAATAAGAAAGTCATCTTAAACGAAGCCTTAACCGTAAATTCACACGCACATTTACATATGTTAGGCCTCAAAATCATGATAGGAGTAGAAGCTTTTAACTACCTAGCCAAATGATTGCTTAGAAGCTTATGTATATTTGCTACCATACTTTATAGAAAATATTTTTGAGAAATTAATTCACGTACATATCATTGAAATTCTATGCATTTAGATATCTAATATTCAAATATTTATATTTATTTATATAAAATTTTAACTTCAAAATGATATTAATACATATGCAAAACAATTTAGCTCATTTAAAGTAAATTAATATTAATGATATTTTTTATACTATTTAGAAATTGGGTGTTATATAAATAGTTATAAGAATTTTAATATTAGATATATAAATCTGTATAGTTTAATGGTATATATATATATATATATATATATATATATATATGTAAATTTCCAATATTTTTGTAATCTTTTAGCAACATGATGGTTATATTTAATAAGCTCAATATCTTATTAAAACAAACTATCTATCACATTTTTGGCATATATACTTGTATAAGATTTTTGGCAGCAGTGTAGTGTTGAGGTGAAGCAAATTAAATTAAGGTGTTTATCATAAAAAAATATAGGATAGGCACATTATTTTTCTCATATATGGAGCTTTCCTTATACTAATATGCTGCAAAATAAAAAACTTTGAAAATGTATTAATCTTGTTGAAACAAACATAGCTGAATTGAAATATATTCAAAACCAATATACTTGATGATGCTTTAAACATACATAACAGAATTGCTCGGCAAGAATGACATATGGAACATGAACCATCGTGCAATATGAATTGTGTGAGATCTGATTGTGTCGATCAATCATGTTGTACTGTTGACTCATATCTTAACTTTATCGGTTGAACTTGTAGGGGGGCTCCCCCTTGATTAAGTTCAGGAGCCTTGCCCCCAAATTTCCGTACAACCATACAACATACATCGACACTGTACATTAGAGTACAACAATGCAATACACTTGTGCATTGTAGCATCATAGGATGCAGCACGGTTGTAGTCTTGATTTGTAGAGAGTGGAGCGCCATGAATTGCTCCAACCCATGGTGTCTAGGTTCTATGAGTTAGGCTTAGCAATTCTCTTTCTCTTTTTGTATGTTTAACTTGATGGGTTGCATCGCTTGGTATAATTTAAATGTGTCTCTTTGTTAATTATATGTAATAACTTTAAGAGAAACAGCGAAGTGAAGTGCAGCAAGAAGAGAGAGCGAGTGAGCGAGAGAGAGAGAGAGATTTGTAAAATTTCTCCCAATTTTCATAATAAATTTCATAGTGTGACATGGCTATGTGATTTTTTTCTCGATTTCAAATTTTTCCACATTAAACCGTGTTCATTTTCAGTTTTTTTTTTCTTGTTTGTTAGCTTGTGTGTTTTACTTCCCCAACAATCAATCTATCACTATCTTCACTAGCGACAAAGACTAAAGAACCCAATCATTAAAAGTTTTAAATAAACAATCTAATCTTAAATAAAATATCGCTATAAAAATTTAATCTTAAACTTTAAGACTAATTAAGAGCATAATCATTAGTTTTAAATTGAGTTTCTTTATCAATGATCTTACTGCGCCGAAATGACATGTTTTTTTCTCAGATGGCGCTAAAACAATATTATATTAATTAACGGCATTGCTTAACTCACAATATAATGTCCTTTTGCCAATTTAGTTTAAATTAATTAAGCCAACTTTAACAAAGTGGTAATCCAATCATGCATATACCATTAAACTGACACTTGTAAACAAAGTGCGACAGAATAATCATAATCAAACAATAGAAACTTAATTTTTGACACACAATATATATATATAAGTTCTTTATAAAGTTTAATCAGAGAAATTATAATTATAATTCTCCTTGATTAAATTTTCTTTTCGGCTTTCTATTTTATGTTTTTTTTTCTGTCTCGATTGATGAATGTTAAATAAAAAAACTTCCTGTTCCCCAACACTCAAAATTAGTTAACCAAAAAGGTAAAAGAAGAACATGAAGAAAGGCATATGAGCATTACTTTCAACATATGAACCCATCTCAATACCAAATAAAATATAGCCACCAGATTTGACTTCCATGCACCTTTAACATGCTAAGAGTGGGCATAATTAAGCGTATCCTCTTTTGAAGATAAGAATTCCAATTCACTTGAGCCCCAAATCTAATTTAACGATCCATACTTACCTTTACATATCTCTCAACCAAAAGTCACACAACGATTCTCTCCACATCTCAATCTATGATGACACTCACATGCTTCCTTCCTCTCCTTCCTTTTGGATAAACTCACCTGTTGAAGAGTTGCTAGTAGAAGCATTCCATGAACGGGGAAGATAATAATTAGTGAAACTAGGCAGTAATCCATGAGTTGGGGATGGTAGATCATACGGATAATGGAGCCTTGAACTAATTGTCGAAATGTTTGCCGAACGATGTTCAACATAAGCATATCGGAGGAGTTCGGCGCGGGTTGCATCCAGCTCCTTCTGTAGCCTCTGCACTTGGCGCTGGAGGACGGAGATGGCACCGACGCAGCCATAGATAGGGTCTTTTATACGAGCTTCGGCTTCATAGGCGAGAGAGTTCACTGCGTCTTCGCGTTGGCTCGGAAGAAGCTCATTAAGGAGCTTTGTTACATTACTTGCACCAAACACTTTATGCACATTGATGAACTTTTGAGGTTCTTCAGGGGAAAAGTAGGGGGCAAAGATGCAACCAGGCATGCATTTTCGACGAAGGAACTTGCAAGCGGCGCAAGGAGAGCCGAAGATGGTAGTACTTGAAGATGCCATATATAGTAGTTTAAGCCCTAAACTGAAAAGAGAGAACCACAATTAGGGTTAGGGTTTCCTTGAAAATGAAGATTAAGTTTGGTTGTGGTGATAACTTAATGTTGTAGTTAGCATCATCTGTGATTGAATTCATAATTTTTTTTTGGAAGTTATTAAATTTCTCTCAATTAGGAAGTTGATAGTAAATAAACCATATAACTATAATCTTTAAGAAAAAGAAATAGTAGTTGTAATTGGCTGGGAGTGAATCCATAAAATTTTCTTAAACCACTATGATTTTATTGAATTAATTAAATCCAACCGTTCAAAAATAATTTCACTGTTGGGAATGGAATATAGTAGCTATAACCCAACCTATATGTCATCCAAGCTTAAAAGGATCTCAACCCTAGATTTAGCGTTTCATGCTCATCCTCAGTTCTCTTTAGTTGTTCCCTGAGTACTTCATCTCACAGGCTTTCTTTCTCCTTACATAAACCTTTGACAAACAAAGATACATACACCATCTCTCTCTCTCTCTCTCTCTCTCTCTCTCTCTCTCTCTCTCTCAATATAGTGATTATTCAGAAGAAATGAAATAGTTACCTTTGTGAAGGGTGCAGTTTCTTATCTGCACAAAGAAGGTTATGACAGTCGCCTTGGTTCTTCGCTACGAGAGAGATCCAGCTTTTAGCTTCTTGAAAGAAAGATAAAATCTTGAAAGTTTGTTAGAAGATACTGAATTTGAAAGAAGAATTCAAAGAGACAAATACACCCTTAATTATCCATTGTTGTAAGAAAAAACTTCAAACAAAAATCAGTTCAAGTAGAGGAATAGGGAAGAGAACTGTGAGCAAAGGGGACAGGTAGTGCAGAAGGAATATAGAGAGAGAGCTGGCTACAAAATTATTAAAGTCAACAGTATAGTTTCACTGTTCCAAATTAAGAAATTATTATACATGGAATGTGATTAACAAACCATGCATTAATGTCTACAGTATCCAACACCACATTTATTTTAGTTCATTTATCATATTATTATTATATTTTAATTTCATATTTTTTCAGAAATTTTAAGCTGTAAATGGACGGACAGAGATCGAAGGCTGCGGAGAACATTATGATCCTCTTTTTACCATCATTAAATATGAATATCTGTGTATATATTATTTTACTTTTAACAAATTTAAATTACTATATGGTTTTATATTAAGAAAAATATATTTAAATGATGCAGAGTTCGGATCATCATTCAGGTAGGATGCAGTAAAATCTGGAATGAGAACTTTGGGTTGAGAAAATTTTCTTTATTCTATTAAAATTTATTATAATATGGATATAATAACTTTATGCTTGTCAAGAATTTATAGCCTTTTACTGCCTGCTTCATGAGTCAGTGCTAGAAGGTGCCTTTGTTTTTTTAGTTTCAGCAAAGCTATATATAAGAGAATGCCAACGTATGTGTAAGTGTTTTCTTTATTTTTTATGTGACAAGTGAAAAACATGTTAATTAAAATGATTGTAATGAATTTTTCTCTAAAGTGCTTTCATGTAGACTTAGGGTTTGTTTGTGATGGCTTTTTTACTGTTTTTTAAATCAGCTTTTTAGTACAAAAATAAAAAATTTTATACTAGAAGACTGCTTTACGAAATTGTAAGAAAGCAATGTTTTTTTTTTGGATGGATCTTCCTAAAATTTTTGTACTAAAATGTCGCTTTAAGAAGCAGGGAGAAAGCAGTCCCAAATGAAGCCTTAGTTTTCGTTTGAGACAACCTTCTTACTATTTTCTAAAATAATTTTTAAATATAAAAATATTGACTTAAAAAGTTTTGTACTAGAAAGCAGTAAGAAAGTTGTTCTAAATGAAACCTTAGACATAATTTGGGATAGCTTTCTTACTATTTTAAGTAACTTTTTAGTACAAAAAAATTTTAAGCTAGAAATTTTGTACTTATAAAAAGCTATTTTAAAAAGCAATAAGAAAGTTGTCCCAAACTAAACCTTAATTTGCTAGAGAGGAACATCTGTGCGTTAATGGCTTTAGTTCCTTTCTTAATAGTGCTATATGTGAAGATGAGATTTTGGAAAAAGATGTATACTCACAACTTAAGTCTTTCTTTGGTAATGTTGTGAGTTCTTAGTAGAATACTATTCATTTGATAGCATTTTATTAAAATTATTATGCTATTATGTAAAAGTTGAGGTTATTTCATTAAAATTATTGAGAAATTAATATAAGTGTAAATGATGAGTTTAAGTAAATCATGATATGGGATATTATAAATGGAGTAACTATACTCTATGAGGCATTAATGTATGCAATATTATCTATCCTTAAGTGAAACTTTTGAACCATATATAATATTGAAATGTCATGATTACTACATCAATTAGGCTCAGTCATGATATAAATCTCTTATAAAGACATACAATGAGTAATATTCACTAAAAGAGACCCTAAGGCCATGCAACCTAATTTATATAAAAAAAAATCTCTAAAATCGATTTGAAGGTTATTTAACATTTTAATTAAAGTTATAGAAGTTAAAATTTCTTTAAAAGCCCGTTGAAATGTTGGTTTATGATAAATAGAACAAATATTTAAAATATAAGAAAAAAGTAACTTGTAATTCAATATAAATGTATTAAATTGCAAGTTAATATAAACAAGAAATGCTAGGTGCAGTTTGGTCTACAAATAAATTCCCAATAAATACAACATATTCCTTTTTTTTTTTTTGGAGAAAACTCACTCACGGACCTACGCGTTGATATAAAGAAAAATTACAAGCCTTACTCCTAATTTCTATACGTAAATATTAAAGTGTCTTACACTAGCACAGGGGTATAAATTAAGTGTATAAGTATTTGATTTTCTTTTCTCCTGAATCCTGATCGTTGTCTCTTTGATCAATTTTTTTGTGGGGGGGTTGGGAGGGTGTACTTTTGAGCCAATTAAGGTAAACTCTCACAGACTTTGCAAGTGCAATCTTTAAACCCAAGACTTGTTAATTGATAGCAAAAACTCACAACTAATAGATCAGGGTAAATTGCATGCATGCTTAGACTATATTTCACTTATAAACTTTTCAAATGAAGAGTAAATGCTAATAAATTTTTTTTTGCTCAAATGATATAATCCATATTTAATGAAAATCAAATAAAGATTTAAAAGTGAAAGATTTTTAAGATTTCTTAATAAATACTAATTAATTAGGGGTGTCAATTCGGGTCAACGGGTAGGGTTCGGGTTGAACCCGGAATTATTCGGGTCAACCCAAACCTGACCCATTTTTAAAAATGGGTCAGGTTTTCGGACTCGAATCCGACCAGACACGGCATGAATGACCCGGGGTTGACCCAAAATTGCTTGTTTTAGGGTAAAAAATCGGGTCAATCTTCGATTTTTAAGCCAAAAACGAGTCCATCTCAGGTTTTCGGGTCAAATATGAGTTTTTGTGTCAATTTCGGGTTGCTGGGTCAACCCGAACCCGACCCAATTTTTAAACAGGTTGATTTGTTGAACCCAAACCCGACCCGTTTAGGGTCGGGTTGACCCTAACCCAGATTTTTCCAGGTCGGGTTCGGGTCGTGTAAAAATTGACCTCTAAATTTAATCAAGATGTAATATTAATATTTTGTAATTAAGAGTTCAATTTTAAATCATAAAAAATGATTTAATTTAGAAATCTTAAATTTGAACTTAAAAATTGTAATAATTACCCAAATGAAGAGTCAATAACTATTTTTTTATTTAATTAAATACCCAATTAAGGAAAATGATATTCTTAATTTAAGAAAATTAGAAACCCAAGTTTATTCAAATAAAGCGGGTCATTGTTCCAATTAAACTTAACTAATATAATACATATTCTCAAATATTTTTAAAACTTTTAGAAATTATTTACCATTTTTAATAATTAACGCAAGATTCATAAAAAATATCAAACATCATAAATTACTTATGAAACATAAGAATATTGTATACCCTTTATTATTATTATTTGATAAAACTCACAGAGAAGTCTACATATTAATAAAAAATTACAGTTAGTTAATGGGATCTAAAGCATCTAATGCTCAAAGAGCTTCATCTAAAATGAAATTAAACATAAAAGCTAAAGATCTCAACTAAGATAAATGGGAAAGAGCAAAAAGAAAATATCTACTGGACAACAAGAAACTACAACTCAAAAGGTACCAGAGCCCCAAAAAAAATGAAGAACCCAAAAAAGCATCAGAATCAAAATGCAAGCAGCCAAATCACCAAAGAAATGACGTGTCATAGAAAAATATCCCAACTAATCCAAAATCAACAAAACAAACCTGAAGACCTCAAGATAGGAAACAAGTTAATAAGAGAAAGTTAAAGAAAGAAACAACAAAAAGGACAAAATAAACACAAGACCACCAACCATAACAAACGAACCACCACAACTAATACCTAAAGCAAGAAAACAAGATCCCAAATAGTTGGCTGGAGGCTTTAAGCATCCTAAAACTTAGAGAGTTCCAAGTTCTTGGGGTTTCAAACTGTTTACAATCAGTGACTTGTTGAACTAGATACAAAAGTCTTTTAATTAATCAAGTTCAAACAAATGTGTGTGTAAGATGATCCTTCCAATATTGTTGTTTATGGATGATAGTGAAGAATGGAAGAAATGTGGAAGTTACATGGTTTTCTTTCTCTAAATTACAACATTATCAACTCAAGAAAGATTAAATTTTAAATAAACCTACTTTTATTTTACTATTGCACTTTTTATTTTTAAGAATGTATTTATATGAAGTTATATTGAAGTAATGACATATTGCAAGAAGCAAAATATTAATATGTAAAGCATAGAAAATAACAAAGAATGAATTACATTACCGCTCTCTCATCTTGCCTAAGGTTTACATTGTGAATTGAAGAATATAAGTTAGTTACATGAGAGCAAGCACTATTGGCTGAGTGGTCCATTCTACTATACGAAATACTATTGAAAATGATATCTCTGTCAAGACTAATAAAAGCTACCAAGAGTAGTGGAGTTAACCAAAAGATACCTAGGATGGCTTGCTTATTAGTGATAGCTTATCATAACTTCTAATAGGCCCCCACAAACTTATGATTCATTGGGTTGAATTGTAATTTTATCTCTGAGAAAGCTAAAACGGTCAAATGATAATGGTTTGGTGAATATATTTGCATGTTGATCAAGGCTATTGATGTGATGAATTGATATTTCCTTGGAGAATGTGTTCCCTGATGAAATGGTAATATATTTCTACATGCTTTATTCTGGCATGAAAAACTGAATTGTTTTCCAAGGCAAGAGCTGAGGCGTTGTCACAAGATAAAGTGGTAGGAGTGGAGGGTGATGCTTGAAAATCTGTAAGGAGGCATCTTAACCAAATAATATATGAAGTTGTGGACACAAGGGTATGATACTCCGCTTTAGTGGATGATTTAACAACTGTTACTTGCTTCTTAGCACACCAGTAGATAAGTGCCAAGAAATGTGCAAAACCTAGTGATGGATTTCTTATCTAGTGGATTAGCTGCATAGTCAGAATAAAAAAATGAGCATAAATGTAAGTCAACCCGATTAAAAGGAATACAAAAGTGATATGTACCCTGTATGTAATGAAGAAATCTCTTTAGAGTTTAAAAATTATGCTCTATTTGATGATACATTTGTACAAATTTAGTTTATTGCAAATGCAATGTATGGTTGAGCTATTGTAAGATACTGTAAAGATCCTACAAATTTTTTGTATAAAACAGGATCAAAGAATAGTTATTTGTTGTCGACTGAAGCATATTTAATAGTTATAGAGGTTAGTGATAGTTTGCAATGTGCAAAACCTGCAGCCTGCAGAATGTCTTGAGTGTACTGAGAATGGTTGAGGAAATATCCTTTTGGTGTGTGAATTACCTAAATTCTAGGAAAGAAAGAGATAGGTTCAAGTTCCTTCAAGGAAAAATTGGTCTGCATTTTGGAGATGAGATCTGAAATGAATCAATTATCATTACCCTAGATAAGTATATCATCTACATACATAAGTATGGATATTTGAATATTGCGGTGAATGTAAATTAGTAAAGAAGGATCATATTTACTGAATACGAAGCCAAGAGTTTTCAAAAATCAATAAATGTTTGAAACCATTGTCATAGATCCTTTTTAATCTTGTATATGGTTTTGTAGAGTTTGTAAACATAATATGGATGAGTGGCATCAATGAAGCCTCATGGTTGTTTCATATAGACCTCCTCGTGTAGCTTGCCATGTAGAAAGGCATTTGAGGCATCTAATTGAAGTTTCGACCAATTTTGAGTGAGGGAAATTGTGAGAAAAATGCGGATAGTTGGCATTGTCGCAACGGGGCTGAAGGTTCCTTTGTAATGAACTCCAAACTCTTGGTTGAATCCTTGAGCAACAAGTCTAGCTTTGTGTCTGTCAATAGTTCCATCATGTTTTAATTTGGTGCTAATGGTCCACCTGTAGTCGAGTATGGTACGATTTTTGGGTGGTGGTATAAGAGATCATGTTCCCTACTTTAGTAAGGCTATGAATTCATTAGACATAGCAACTTTTCATGATTGAGTTTTGATAACTTGAGTATAACAGGTTGGTTTTAAGGTGGCTTGTGATATGGCTAGGAGATGAAAATGCTGCTTTGGTTTTATCTTGCCAGTTTTATATCTAGTTAACATAGGGTGATGAGATGATGGGATAGTAGGATGTCGAGGAATAGAGAGGCTTTAAAAGCATTGTAGGTTGAGGGCAAGTCATTTAAAATATATAAGATTATGTCCTCAGTGTTGATATAAGACCCAGCTACTGCTATATTGTCTACCAGTGACTTGGTTTGTGCCAACTATTGATTAACAGTGAGGTATTTCATGGTAAAATGATGAAGTTTGTTCTTGAGTTGACTTTCTTGAAAGATTGGTAGGTTGAAGCCGTTTTTAAAGTGTAACCCAGATTTCATGAGGGATTTGAAGGGTTAGAACATATGAGAGAATGGTGGGTGAGATAGTGGAGAATAATGCAGTAGCAAAGTTTTGATCGGTGAGTTGCCACATTTGATAGTTTTGATTGAGAGTGGTATCACTTGTGAAGGAGGAGAGATGTTTTGGAGGACAAATTTGAGAATTAGATAGGAACCCATCGAAATCATTTTCAACAAAAATTTTGAGAACTTGGACCTTCCATATAGATTGATTGTCATTGGTAAGTTGAATATATTAGCAATATGCTTAATGTTGGAGATAAGGAATTTCAATGGAGCATGAATACAGAAATCACCTGCAGTGGCGATGTTTGATGAAGTTTGCGGAGATGAGGAGATGTGATTGTTTGCCATTGAAGGAAAATGAAATGGCTATTAAGCCATATGCTTTGATACCATGAAGCAATCTGTAATGCAGAGAAAATAATAGAGAAATGAAGAGCTAGAGATGAAGATAATGTTGGAGATTGAATTCCATTACCGCTCACTCATCTTGCCCAAGGTTTACATAGGGAATTGAAGAATACAAGTTAGTTAGAGGAGAGCAAGCACTATTGGCTTAGTGGTCCATTCTTCTATATATATGAAATACTGTTGAACATGATCTCTCTGTCATGAGTAGTGAAGCCTGCCATGAGTAGTGGAGCTAACCGAAAGATAGGATGGCTTGCTTATCTGTGATAGCTTATCATAGTTGCTAACAATAATATGTTCCATGCCAAGGTGGCCGTACAAAGTTTGAATTTGGCTGCCTCCTTTGAAAACAAGTAAAAATTGCCCTATTCCATTAACAATGCCCATTTAAGTTCAACTGACCAATGAAAGTTCAGAAGTAAAAAAATCAACTTTCATTTAATTTTCCAAGAAGCCAAACTGAGCTACATAGATAATTTAAAGAGAGATATTTTGAGGATTATCTAAGAGAGATTTTGAGAGATACTTCGGCATGACATAGTTTCAATATAAAGCATGTAATGATATTTATTTTTTTTAGCGCTCAACAAGCAACCATCTATTTATAGGTAGTGATCGAGGTTGGAGATGAAGTTTGTTATATACTATACTTACATAAGAGGTATATGATCTGAACTCAGTGCAGCAGGTTAGTTTCACTTATAATCACATTAATGCTAGTCAAGAACTTCAAGTGAGTTTCAAAGCTAGCATGAAGACCTTTGGTTGGTTCTTAATTCTAGTAAGAACCCTTAATTGTTGATCCTGATCACTAGGGATGTAAGTGCGCCAAGCCGGCTTGCGAGCCGGCTCGAGCTCAACTCGTTTATGGGCTCGTGAGCCGAGCTTATCAAACTCAAGCTCGAACTTGAGCTCGTTTACTAAATAAGTTTGCGTTTGAGCTTGATGAGGCTCGGCTCATGAGCTCGTGAGCCGGCTCGAATAATTATTAATATTTCTAAATAATTATATTTATTTATTATTAACATTAAATATTTTTAAAAAGTAATAATAAATGCTAGACATATTTATAAAATTTAAATATTTTAAAATCTCGTCTAAATTTTAAATATCCCGCTAAGGCTCGTGAGCCTGCTTGAGTTCATTTGAGCTCAAGTTGGAGCTCGCCTTTTGAGCTGCTTTATTGAATAATTTCAATGGAAAAGTTTTGCCCTCATTGGACACTTTGGTCACCTTTCCGACATTCTAAAGCCATTGAATTTAATATAATAATAATAAGAGAATAGATCATTCTTCTTGAAAAGACAGGAGAATAATCAAGTGAGAATATTGCACATAAAGATACATGCATGCTAAGATCAAAGATTTGTGGTTCGATTATTGAATGAGCAAATCAAAGGGAGATCGAGGAGGCCATGAAAAGTGCATGTAATTTGGATTATTGGACTGCAGATTGTGGCAATAATTCTAAGAATTTGAGAGAGGAATTTAAGGTTTGGTTTGGGGTGACTTTCTTATTGCTTCTAAAGCTACTTTCTAGTAGAAATTTTTTATTTTTTTACTAAATTTTTTTTTTTTTAAGAACGAGTAAGAAAGCCGTTCTAAATGAAGTATAAGAGAAAAATAATTCAAAAAAAACAAGATACTGATAATAAGTTTATAATCAATTCATAGATTAAGGAAAGAGACAATTTTTGGTTATTTTATAAATTTTTATTAGAGTTTTATTTGGATGGGTGGCTCCTAATAATTTTAAGATTCAAATTTTTTGATTAAATGAGAGATTTCAATAAGTTAGAGAAATGTATCTTCTTATACAATATTAGAGTTGTTTCGTAATTAATTCTTGTTTTGCTCCTCATTTCTACTTCTTCCATCTTCTAAACTATTAGATATGTACTACAAAAAATAGAGCTATCGAAGCACAGTTTTTGTCTTATCTCAGTGGTCATAACGGCCATAATTATCTTTGCAGTGGTTTACCCCCACTGTAATTGTAATGCACTTCAATGACATTCAGCTGTTGTATAAGGACCGGCGGGATAGATCTGATGAAGTACTAGCTTTAGCAGAAGGTATAACCGATGCAAACCTACAGATTTGCACCGATTATAACAACCACAAATACTTGTGCTGCGAAAAACTATATTTTTTAGTAATGTATATGCACATACACAATATATTATTGCTAATTGAGACCAAGGCTTGTTAAGGTTGATATAAAGTCAAAAATATATCTTAGGATATGTAGAAATTTATGATAGTTATATCATTTGAGATTGGTGTCTAAGAACTTTAGTTTAGAAACAAATGATTCTGATTAAGTTAGTGCCCATCGATTTAATACCAACTGAGTTGGAATGAAGAGTATGAATTTTAAGATGTCTGATGGGTTTTTGATAATTATTCTCATCATTATTTTCTGGTAGGAATCATCTAAATTGATTTTTAATAAGTAAGTGCACATGGTAAGGCATAATGATGAGTTGTTATGATAAGAAAAAAGCTGGTTATATCTCCATATAATGACATATGATATACAATAGTGCTTTCCAAATAAGGGGCAAATTTTTATGAAGTTATTGAACAACTTCATCTTTCTTGGTTGAATTCTAGTAAGGCAGTACTATACTAAAACCTTTGGATGAATCCGCCAAATTGCCCTTTGGGACTATGTATATTTGTGAGTTGCTTTGGTGGCTTTATTTTATCTTATATTGTAACATTTTAGACTTGGGATACCTTGATCTCATTGGTGAGGCAATTGTAGAGATGCAACATCTTTTGGACAATTTTGAAGCAAATAAAGCATTGCCTCTATGAAGTTAAGTTTAATGGGTTGTTGTAATGACTTCTTCAAGTTGCAAAAATTCACTTGGACTCAATCTAAGAGTTTTGTGTGTGTGTGTGTGTGTGTGTGTAATAAGTAGAAGAATTTCATGATTCAATCATAGTCTTATTGCATTCCAAAACATTTGTGATGGTTGATAAAGTTTATCATCTTAATATTATATAATGTTTTGCACATACCTACATAAGATATATTGAGAAAGACATGAGATTTTTATATAAAAACCCAAAAGGGGAAAAATTTATGGTGGGGCCTAGTGTAGTTGAAATGATTTAGCTAGTATGTGTTTATATTTGATGCTCTCCGCATAATTGAAGAAGGTGTTAATATAATGTAGTAGACATGAACCATGAAAGATGATTTTTATGATGAAAGTAGGAGGAGACTTGAGGAGTTAGATATATCATCAGGAGATCATTGATGATATGCTTGGTCATTCTTCTTATAAGAAATGAGAGGAGCAAATAAAATGGTAGCCATTTCACTATGGGAAAATATCAACGATTATCGGCGGTCAAATAACATCCGAAATTACCGGCAGCATAACCATCTATTTGACCGCTGGTATTAACCGGTTGTTTAACAATAAACTGCTAGAAATGCTAGTGGTAAAATAAGCCCCAGGTAGGCTGTCGGTTTTCTATTTTCGTGGCGCCTTTACCATCGGCCAAGCCATCAATGTTAAGTGTTTTTTTCTGGCTATCAAAACCACTGGATAACAGCAAAAAATTGACCTAAAATTAGCAAAACCGACCCTTCCTCCTCATTTGTTTGCATATCATTTTCCTCCCGATCAAACGCCGTTCCTCTCCCGCTCGCCTCCGGCTGCCTCTGCACGAATCTAGCCGCCGACACTGTAACCCTGGCCGATGATCACACCCTCAGTTCGGCCGCCGATCATGTCCCTCTGCCCGCCGATGCCCTCGCTAGATGCCCCGAAGGTTTGAATTTCTTCTCTTACAAAACTTTTTAATATTATTTTGAAGATTAAAAGTTGCTAGAATGAATGTGTTTATTGGAGAAATATATAGAGAATGAATGTGTTTGATGGAGAAGTATATAGAGAATGTGGTTGCAGCGTGATGCTAATGTTTCGCAAAATCAATTTGGATTCATGCAAGGTTGGTGTACTATGGAAGCTATACATTTTTTTAGTGTGTTTGATGGAGAAGTATATAGAGAATAAGGAGGACACTACGGGAAAACACGTGATTACCGTCGGATTTTCCAGCGAAAAATTTTGCGCCGGTACAAACGGCGTAGGTAGCGGCCGCAGGCTCAGGCATACGAACGACTCTGTGGAGTATTCTGAGTATCGCATCTGGTCGCAGGCCGAAGGAGGAATGCAGCATGGTAGAGTATATGGCTTAGGTGCGCAAGCTCAGGCATACAACGGGATGACCTCTTCTACTGCATCTAGCTTCGCATCCAGTTCTCATGACTCCTTACAAGCTCAACAAATAAGTTCCCTTCAAGCTGAGCTAGAACAAGTAAGGAAATCACAAGCGGATTGGCAAGCTTAGCTGCAAGCACAGGTTCAAGCTCAGCTGCAAGCACAGATTCAAACAAGTATGGAGCAACACAATCAGTTGTTGGATGAAATGCGCAAGATGAGGGATCAGCTGAGTGGAAAAGACATAGCTCCACCTGAGGAGGAGTCCACAGAGTCAGAGTAGTTTAATTTAGTTTACATGAACTTGTTTATTTCTGTGAACATGTGTTATTGAACAGTTTCTTTTAATCTGATGTTTTTTGTTGATTGTTACTATTGAACAGTTTCTTTTTATGTTATAAACTGTTGTGAATTTGTTATAAAATATTGATCTGTTGAAATGTTACTATTGAAATATTGTGGAATTGATATTTGTATTGGTTTGCAGGTGTGGAAATTTGATTGTTGGCTGGGAAGGCAATTTTTTTTGTCAATGCTACAAGTTTCCGGCAGAATTTTCGCTGGAACTTCGCCGGAAATGATGATACAACAAATTGTATCGAACTTATCAACGCCTTCGTTCCATCGAAAAATACCGGTGCATGTTCCGGCACGATTTTTGCCGCTTATTTCCAGCGACGACTTTGCGCCGCAAACAAAACCGTTGGTTGTCTACGGCGAACTTGCGGCGTTTTGTCCGCCGGTACTTACCGGTGGAAGATCCGACAGAAACTTACCGGCGCATATGGCGCTGGAATTTATCGGTTGGAAGTCGTCGGCACCAATCCGATGTTTTGTGCCGATAATGCGTCGGGAAGTGCGCCGGAAAGTTTTCCGGAGCATTAAATTCGTCGAAAAAAATTTATCGACGCGACCTAAACCGGCGTAGGCATTTCCGCCGAAACGTGCGCCGGAAACTTATATTTCCGTCGGATTGTTTGTGTGTTCCAGTGGATTTAGTCCGCCGGTAATGACGGGTTTTCTTGTAGTGGGATCTACACATGATATTTATTTATTTAGAGAAATTATATGATAAAGTTTCAAGAGAAGTGCTGTGGAGAGTTATAGAAAAGAAAGGGGTTAATAATGCTTATATTCAAGTCTTTAAGGATATGTAGACAAGAGTTATTACTTGTGTTCAAATAGAAGGTGGTTTGACAAAATATTTTTCTACTTTAGTTGGATTACGTCAAGGATCGTCCTTAAGCCCATATCTTTTTTCTTTAGTCATGGATTTTCTCACTAGAAATTTGAATGAGGTTGTACATTGGTGCATGTTTTTTTTTGTTGAGGATAATCTTCTTGTTGAAAAGACGAGAGAGGAAGTTGAAGGCAAACTTGAATTATTGAGGAAAACCATAAAGTCTAAAGGCTTTCATTTGAGTATATCTAAAACTGAATATATGGAGTACAGTTTTAGTAATAATAGTTATTGTGGAGGGATTCTGACCTTGAGTGATCAAGTAATTAATAAGAGTATATATTTTAAATATATTGGGTCTATTATTTTGAGTGATGGTGAAATATATAGGGTAATTATTAATAGAATTCAAGTTAGATGGTTAAAGTGGAGGAATGTTTCAGACTTGTTGTGTGATAAAATGTCATGTATACATGTTATCCAACATGCCAATATATCATATACATGTTATTCAAATATGTCAATGGTTCATGTATATGCATTATAAAACATGCAATTACGTCATACAATACTATTGTCCAATAATGAAACATGCATATGTTATATCCGATATGTAAATGCATTATACATATTAGTCATGTAATATATAAATGCATTACATATATATACAAAACTCCAAATATATCAGGCATATGTATCGTCCTACATTCAGATATGTCATATGCACATATTATGTCACATGCAAACATATTATGTACATACACTACGCAACTCGTAGATGTAGTAGGCATACACAACACACATCATGAAAAAAAAAAAATTATGCTCATTCTAATTAGTAATTGGGTGTATTCAAGCCTAAGGGTGATACATAAGTTCAATTTATTTTGTAAAGTTATTATAATTTGATATATTATATGTTATTGATAAAAAAATTAACCTACAGCTTCAATCTCTCAAGGCCACCTACCATAAGATAAACGATATTATGTGGAGAAAATATGATGCTCCTTACTTATCATGGAAGAAGATCCCAAAGGAAATTAGGGATATGTCGTTTAGAGATTTAAGATATATTTATTTTGTATGAATAAAAATATTTAATTTCATTTGTATTAATATTATTTATTATGCCTATATTTTTTACATAAGGGTTTTATATGGTTTTCTGAGCATGACACGATGATCAAAACTAATTTTGAGAGGAGAGGATTGGCTCGTCTTAGGGACATGTTCATGGACATTAGAAAGTCTAGGCAGCGTCCATTATGAATTAAAGAGGGAGTATGAGCAGATTTGAGTAGAGCTTGGGTAAGCCCTGAGTTCACCAAATTGAGAGAGAAAAATAAGCATAACAGAGCATCTAATTGTAAAGGTTTAGGAAGCTCTCTTCATACTGGTGGATCTGTGCCTTATACTGAACATAGATGACGACTGGTTAAAGCTTTCAATTAGTTATATATATATATATATATATCTTCTATTTCTAGAAAGAGTTTTTTGGTCAGGAGCTAACACCACTAGAGTTGCATACGAGGACTCACCAACATCAAGCTGACCATAAGTTGGTTGATGAAAAGTAAAAAAAGCTCATGTTTTTTGAGGTAATAAAATAGAATATAATAGATTTTCTAATATAAATTTATTTTATGGATTTATTCTTGCAGGATTATTTTATATGAGTTAGAGAAAGTCATCAGTCTACTGATGAGGGATCATCTTCAGGATTGATCCAGTATTCTGAGTATCATACGTGGTTAGATATTGTTGGAGGAAGGCAAAGGGGGAGGGTTTATGGCATGATTTCGTAAGGCTATACTTATGAGGGCAGTTCATCTACATCAGTATTTTATGATGTTAGTGAAGCTGAAGAAGTTAGCTATAGGGTTGCTTCCTTGAAGAGAATGATAGAGGAGATGAGAAAAATTCAAAACGAGATACAGGCGGAGCTGCAATCCTATAGAGATGAAAATCGAAAGAAGAAAGAGCAAGAGCTGAAACATGAATCACAAGACATCGAGGACATGGTGGATGAGTAATGTTTTTATTTGTTTGATGAACTTTTTGGTGTATTATGAACATCTTACTGTGGATTTCACATGTTATGTTTATTGTAGAATATATGTATTTTTCTTTGTTTAAACATTTGTTTCTGCTTATTATGGATTTTGGATTATGCAAATATGATTTGTTGATTGTGTTTTACTATTAAATGTTATGTTGATTTTGGACTGTATTTATGTTGGTTGATTATAGTGGCATGTTGCCCTTATGTGTTATATATAATTTGAATTATGTATAGGTATTGTGGAAATTGGAGTAAATAGAGGGGGCTGTCAAATTTATTTTTTAAATGCAACAAGTTTTCGGTGACTAACCGACGGTTTGGCCGCCTGAAACATCGATATAGGATGACTTATTTTAACAGCTAGAATTTTAATATAGCCGCCAGCAAATACCGGCTGTCCACCGATGGTCAACTGGCGGCTGGGCTGCCGGCAAAACCAGCGTTTGAGATTGCGGTATGCCACCAGTAATTAACTGGTGGTTACCAGAGCTATGACCGTCGAAAATTACTAGCGGTCGTCGGCACTATGATCATCTAAATTTACCGTCTATGTTAGGTGCCGAAAATTGTCCTTCGCAATTTATTTCCTATGCGGTTTATACAGGCGGTTAACAAATTGCCATAAACTTTATACTAACCACCAGAAAAAGCCTCTGGTAATTGACAATATTTTTCCTGTAGTGTTTGCCTTAGTAGAGAAAGTGATCATTAGCATTGGTGTCAGCAATAGGCGTTATTGATTTCAATGGTGAGTTTTAGCCTTAGTGGCGATGATAGACGTCTATGTTCATGTTGATGGTAAACATCTATCATGTTAGCAATGGCGGGTGTTTGTTTTGGTGCGTGTTGTGGCCTCTGTCTTAGTGAGGATAATGAACTTTGGCCTTGGTGGCAATGATGAGCGTCAACCTTAGTAGAAATGAGATGAGCGTTGGCCTATCTGATGATATTGAATGTCACCCTTTGTGGTGATGAAAAACATCAACTTTGGTGGTGATGACAGACATCAGGAGTTGGTAAGTAGAGAAATCAATTTTGACCTTCGGAATACTTCTTGCGGTCCAGCCACTATCAAGGTGTGGAATAAGAGTTAATTTATAGTGTTTTAGTTGAGACATTGTGATTATTTGTTTCCAAAACTCCAAACACTTTATTAAATGGTCTATTTTGATCTTCCTTGATCATACACTATTTTTGTAGCCTTCTTAATGAAAGGGATTTTTATTGTTTTTTGTCATTATAAATTGAGTATTGTACATATACAAAACTTATAATTTAATAGTCAAATAAATTTTTTATTTGAATGTATAAACTTTTAACTTATAGGATTCACTTCCTTGATTAAGTGAGAGCTTTAAAGAACTTTAGAAGAGCTTATCTCCTCATATATTCTTTTTCTTTTCTTCAAAATCCTTTGAAATTTTCTTTATTGATCAAACAGTTCGGTCATGTTTAATATATCTTTATAGTTTTCAATTATGGTAAATTTCAAATTATATGTGTAACTTCATTTCTTAATCATTTTTCTTACTGTTAATTTCTAGTAGAAGCTCATTATTTATTTTTCATCTTAATTATTTTACATTTTTTAAATTTTTATTAAATTAATCTATAATTATTTTTATAAATATTTATGTACTATAAAATTTTCTTGCTGGTTTTTTTTTTAATGTTTCCAACTCATATTAAATTCGCCTTTAAACTTTCAGCACCATGACATCCTACACAAATGTCTAAGGAATTTACATGTGAAAATAACAAATGCATAAAAATACAAATAAGTTATTGCACATCAATTCTTTGGAGGATATGAATGAAAAAAAAATTATGTCAGAATATCATATTATGTTTTTTAACAAAATATTTTATATATTTACTATGAAAATAAATGTCTGTGAAATTTATTATTTCGTCATCTTAATTACTATAAAAGCATTTATTTATTATTTAGCATTTCGAGTCAAAATATTAAACTTATGGGCTCAAATATTTTTAATATTTGATTCTCATATCTTAAAAATTTAATATTTTACCTTCAAAGTAGCTATAAATATTTTTAATTTTTATACAAATTGTAAATAAAAAAAAACTAATCAAATACATGATTTAATTTTTTTATATCATATAATATTTTTTAAAAAATTCTAATGATGAATATATCAGAGATAAATTTTTCCCATATTAATAATTGAGTTTGAGTGACAAAAGAATATTTGAATAGTTAGTAGTACATATGCGTATTGTATTTGCCTAGTAGGTTTGGACCACTTAGTCCTTTACAAGATACTCAACCAATTTAGATAGAGAAATCAAGGCTAGACACAGCTCACCATGGCCTGTTGGTTGAGAGCTTAATATGATATTGGGTTCAAGTTTTTGTGTATGTGTTGTGTGTGTGAGTTTGTCTATATATATATATATA
>NW_021318785.1:1037939-1054169 GCF_001605985.2 Dendrobium catenatum
ATGTTTTATATATATATATATATATATATATATATATATATATATATGCCATGTTTTATTGATTATTGATGAAATATGCAAAAATGAATAATGTTTCCCTTTGTGTATATTGGTTTTAGTGGAATGTTTCATGTAGCTTTTTTGGCTTTAGCTTAATTAATACAATCCCTCTATTATAATAGGCATCATCAAGTTGGGGTGTTATGGTGAGGAGAAATATAATTTGATCATTTAATAAATATTTGATTTATATCAGTAATTAATAATAAGTTTCCCTCACAAAAATCTTGATATACTTAGAGAGATTAGATCATTTTATTTACATTCTTATGCCAAAATAACTATTATCAAATAACAATGTGCAATTAATGAAATATATATTTATATTAACATGATTATGTTAATTAGATCAAAAGAATAATTTGAACTAACTATGATATTTTATTAGTGTAAGTCATTAAAGTTTACAAATATTTGAGTATAAGAAAATACCATATATAATCCCAAAATAGTGTCAATAATGACACCTTTTACTCTGTAGGCTCCTTACTCATCCCTGAAATCAAACAACACAAATAGATGTAATATGGTCACCAAAACACTTAGCATATTACATGAAAATATCATAAAACTCAAAACTTGAAAAAAATAATTTGCATGCTTACAATTAGTATTAGCAATCAATAAAATATGTCATGAATATATAACCATGGAAGGGAATTGTTAAGATAGTTTAGGTATACCATCATATGTTACCATATTGAGTTTTATGCCATATCATGTTATGACACACCTATGCACTGACACACCACACACCCACAAATATGGATATATTTTTAGTCTCAAAATTTAATTTCCTAATATTGAAGTTTGATCAAAATTTCTTTTTTTGATGTATACCACAATATGAATTTATCAATTTTACTTATTAGATGATTATAAATATGAAAATGGAGTATATACATACCATCAGGTTAGTTTGAGTTATATGATCTCCTGAAATATGATATAATACAATAGGTATGTCTTACATGATTAATCTTTCTCGAGTCTTTTGGGGTATGACTCGCGAACAAAATTTTCCATTTGATTACATGTTAAATGAAGTATTATATATATATATATATATATTATAAATTTTTATGAGTAATGCATGGACATGATTGTTGCTTGCCCATTAAACTTATATTCTTCTTATTTTTCTCTCTCTTCTCTCCTCATACCCCTATCCCTACCATAGTATTACTACTCATGCTATTTGAAGAGTTATGACAAGAAAAGTGGTAATTAAAGTTGTAAGGTCAATTTAATAGCTAGTCAAGAAACTATTCCTTATCAAGCAAACTACTATTATCCAACCCAATAACTCAATGAATCTCATTATGATTTATATTTTCAAGTGTTCTTCCTCAACCATTCAATAATTTTTGATGCAGTTTTACACCACTAAAATTTTGAATTTGTTCACTTATGCACTTCTATGATTTTATATCATATTTTTGGAGTGTAACCCATGTTATTGTTTGAATTCTTATTATAGCATAATATGTTGACTCATTATATGTATGGATGATAATAGTATTTTTATGATTTTTATGATGATATTATCCATTATCTCAAATATAATATACAACATATATAGCATATATTATAATCATTTAATTAAATTCATATTCATTGGGCTTTAATTTAGATGTGTTTATGTGTACTTTATAATATCCTGTAATTGTGATCTCCTTTTCAGATTCATTAGTCAACACAACTCATTTCAAACTATTTTTATTATTTAGATTCATCCAATCTTCTAAAACATATGTCATTTCCTTCAAATAATTTATCCTAGTCAGCATATACCTTACATGTTGGTTATATCATTTCTCCCATCAGATCACCCAACCCATTAACCACATTCAACCTATCAAATCATTTGGCTTGTTAGCCACATTAGACCCATCATACTCATTTAAATTATTGGCCCACATCCATCTTGTTGGCTCATTCACCCCACTAGCCCTATTCAACTTGGCTATGTCAATCAACCCACCATCTCCTTGCAAGACCAATTGGTTCTCATCAATTTGGGCATATATGTGACATTCTTTCACCTCTTGTTTAACAATAATTTCAAATATATTCTAATCTAAACTTTTCTAATTAAAATTTTCTTTCATCATTGCTACTCATTAACCACTGATTCTTACCTTATCAATAATTATCCTATCTTTATATCATTCCCCATTCATGCAACACTAATGTAAATCTAAAAGCTGTTTCACCCCCTTTGCTCTTTTGGAAAAGGATTAGCTACCCTTTTCTCTTCTAGCAAGCTCACTTGTGTAGCCTTACAAGGTAAGGTAGTTGATGCCTCCAACCTTAACCTTTATTAGAGGCATAGGTTGGTTCCTATAGTTATGTCTTTCTTGGGCTCTAAAATCCTTCAATGCCAAATAGTCCAATGTCCTAGCACTCTAGCATCAACCTATATAACATTTGTAAGAAGGACTACACAAGCTACTCTCCCCCTTCCCTTGCGCCCATTAACTTCATCAATTGATTCCTCCAAGTCATTGGAATGCCATTTCACCATCATCTCTCTCACACTTAATAAGATTTGCCAATGCATTCCTTGTGGCCATGAAAATGAGCACCCAATCTTTTCTCACCTAACTTTAAAGTCAACACAACCAACACCTTTGTCTCTTTACTTTTTATGTGGTCATGCTTGTTGTCCAACTTCGTTCTCCTCAGTACCCCCACCTAAGAAAAACTCAACCAGTTTCATCTAAACACCTCATCAATTATGGACTTATAGTTTGGAGCTCATTATTCAATGATCCATTGACTTCTTATCTTATGTCTCAAGCAGCACTCCCAAGTAAAGCCTCTCACCATCTTTCAAACTCCATAGACACCCCAAAAGAATTACAATCCTTTGATGATCCATAGTATCCCCTCGTGCACACATTCTGTAATTGTCATATTTGTTCACATCAAGTTCTTCTCCCAACTGCTCTTTCTTGCATGTGATCATAGGTTAATCAAGAAGGGTTTTGTTCTCCTCTCGATTAGACTCTAAGCTTCTTATAGACTACATAGAACCATGCTTATAGGAGAACCTTTGTGTCCAACTTAAGAATCGAGGAGACCCTTATAATTACTAAGTTTCCCTCCATCTGTAGTTCTACTTATTCGAATGCTCGCATCCCCAAGTCTTGTCTTCCTAGCATATCCATTATTTATGAGCCCTTCACTCAACTTCTATCTATGGCATTCCTTGGGGCACTCATCATTCAAGGACTTATACATTTTGACAATCCTTAGCACCCCCAGAGGCATACCTCACCATTTGCACTTATCCATTCCCTTTGTATTGCTCGGTCGCTACCTTTGGCCCAATCTAAGACCTTACACTTGTTCTTCATGCAAAAAATTGCGGAACAATAAATATATACTATTTATGATCTCAATAATCTCTAATAAATTATAAAAGTATATGAAGCCGTGAATATAAATGTTGAGATTTTTTATAATTAAAAAATAAATAATTGTTCAATCATTTAGAATTATATAGTATAAACCAATGTTCAATTTTATGATGAAAGGGTTAATCATTTTGTATTTCTATGCTAAAATGAAATTTCACTCAACCATTATCAAATTAATCCCAAATTCTCATATATATATCAACACTCAATTAATAACCTGATAATAAGCATTCACAAACAACACAAATAAGAGGAGAGAAATAAGAAAAGCCTTTGCATCCAACAACTTTGAATTTGCCCTACGCACATGCAGCAGGGAACATGGCACGTAAGGCAAGTACAAGCAAACTATATAAAGAAGAAAACAAATTCCCTTTTTGGAGTAATATTGCTTCATTTCTATAAGTATGGTGGACTGGAAATATTGTTGGGACACCACAGAACTGTACACCGAATTGATCAGAGATGTAGTCAAAGCTAGCCTTGTGGCTAGATGCCGAAACCGTGAATGTGCACTGTACCAATCTTGCTAGCTTGTCTACATTTATTTATTTTTTTAATTTTTTTAGAAGCATGCATGAATAATGAAGCAGGTTTTGATCTATAATCTCGGTGCCTATCTTGTTTAGTTTTATTTAAGCCGGTTAAAATAAATTAAAACATACATCATATATGCAACCTACAAACTCAATATTAGAGGTGCAAATGAGTCGTGTCGAGTAGAGCTTGAGTCAGGTATAAATCGAGCTCGACTTGTGAGCCAAATTCCAAGCTCGATCTCGAGTTGAGCACGAGCTCTGCTCGTTCCATTGAAAACGGCTCGACAAGCGACTTGATTGCTCTGTTCGAGCCCCATTTTTGTTAACGAGGCTTGCCACCGATTTCGCCCCGCGACTCCGCCTTCCGCATTAGAGCCTGCATCCGAGCCTGCCCACCTTGTGATTCCTCTACTCGAGCCCGCCTGCTCCATAATTCCTCCGCTCGAGCCCGACCATCCTGCGAATATGCCGTCTAAGCGCACCTGCCCCAAGATTCGGCTGTCCGAGACCACCTGCCTAGTGAATCCGACGTCAGAGCTAGTGTCGGAGCCCTCCTTTCAAGTCCAAGTTCCGTGTCCAATCCCTCCCCGCAGTTCCGCCATTTGGATTAATTCAAGCTGCTCGACAAGTAATCGAGTAGAGCATCTAGAGGATCAAACTCGAGCTCGATAAGCCAACGAATTCAAAATCTTGCTTGAGCTCGAACTCAAATTTTGATAAGCTCGAACGGCATATTCAAATGGAGTAATCAGATAGCCATTGTTCAAGTATGTCTTTTATATCACATAATGATAGGAACATGCATGATTTCAAATGAGAGTCTGAAAATATTTTTAAAATTTAAGGAATGTAATGTTTCTCTCTAATATATATGATTGTAATAGAATTTACTTGTAAGAATTTAATATTATATATATTTCCAAATGATTTTGTTTAATTTAGGAGCTTGCTAGCAAAGTTATATACCCAGCCCTCTAATTCTCCCTTCACATAGAAGAAATTTGATCCAGAAATTTTGGCAAGGACTTTTAAAATATTTACCAAGCTAGCTAAGCCCACCTTCCTATAGTAAGGAGATGTAGGATTCCTACCATTTATAGCATGAATATAGTGCAAAACCATCCCATCAAAACAGTCCTGATACTATAGAAGAGAACAGTGAAATAAGTTGTTTCTAGCTAGCCTGCTAGGTTGCACTTTGGAGGGCCTCAAGTCCTCCCAACTGTTGGATGTTCTTGCTTGTTTTAGGGGAACCATGGTAGATATTAAATACCTACTTATTGCTATCAGTTTCGTTTAGAATAATTTTTTTATTATTTCATAAAATAATTTTTTAGTATAAAATATTTTTTTTTTTTTTGCTTTTTAAGACATCATTTTAGTATAAAAATTAACAACTTTTTAGCGTAAAGATTTTAATTTTTATACTAAAAAACTATTTTAAGAAGCAGTAAAAAAGTTGTCACAAACGAAGCCTAAAAAGATACTTTAGAAACAATAATAAAGTTATCTCAAATAAAACCTTAGTTCATCTTATTTCATAACAAGATGATTATGGTTGCCCTCACTATCATTGTTGTTAAGATTTTTTTGTTGTTAAAAATATGTTTCTTTATTATTTTTTAATTATTTTATTTATTATCTTTTAAAAATAAAATAGTTTTTTATTTAAAAAATTGTATGTTTTGATTTTTTTTAAAGAATCATCACAATTCGGGCAAATTATTACGTGCGGTCCAGATTCGAATCCGGACGCGCCACGTCACCCTGACTTCGGTGCATCCAAATAATGTGGCGCGTCTGAATTTATCTCCGGATGGTTCGGACACGGCACGCAATAATTTGCTCATAATTAGAGGCCTCCATCAGCACACCGGACCAATGTCATTTTCATGGCCTCACTAATAGATTAAAAATGTCATCTCTTATTATAAAGAAAAAATATATAGTAATAAAAAATAAAATAAAATATTTAAAATGTCCGTAAGAAAATTATCCATAAATCTTATATAATAAAAGGCTGCTTAAGATCATTTTTTACTTTTTTTATAAATATTTTTATTTTATTTAATTTATTCATAATTTAATGTAAAATAAAAATAACATTTGCTGTTCGAAATAAATATGAATTTTATTTTTATTGTATATTGTGGTCATAGCAGTGATAATGACCGATGGAGATAGGTGATGTCTGTGTGGTTTTCATCAAAATAAAAAAAATAAAAAATAGAAAATTATTTTGAATTTTTTCATCAATAAAAAATATAAACAAAATTTATTTTTAAAAATAAATTAATTTTTAATCTCCTGAAAGTTAACTGTTCCAATTGTCAACCATTGTTTGTGAGGCCATGACATTTAAGAGGACAAATATGAATGGATGAAAGCTATATTTATGGGTGTCAATTAATGACCCAATCCGATAACATGAATCCGACCATGAAAATTTAGGTTCAAATTGACCTGTTTAACAAAAAGGTTGGGTTCAGGTTTCAATTTCCGACATTTTTAAAATATTTGTTCCTGTTCGAGTTAACCTGTTAACTCAAATTTGACTCTAATCCCTATCCTGCACCTATGTGCCCACACAACCATCGCTCACATGATGTGTTTGAGGCCCCTGAGCTCGTCCCAGCCTTGCAGCCCACTCTCGTGCTTGTAGTCTCGCACCTGTACTTGCAGCAGAGCAGTCGCGCTCGCTTGCCTTGCAGCCCTCACACCCATGGGTTAGCGGGTCTAGTTGAGTTAACCCGGATTAATGGCGGGTCGAGATCATGTCTAAATTTCTGACCCATTTGTCTAATCCGGTCAGGTTCGGATCAAATATATAATAAATATATAAATATTTTCATTCTACTAACAACATAAACAAATATATAATAAATCCCTCATAATAATTTTAAGTTACAGAAATAATAAAAAAATATTACTTGATATAAGAAAAATAATTTTGGACAAATTCTTGTGAGATAAAATAATTGTCCAAAAAAAATTTTTTGCATTTTTTTCTTAGAAAATTTTTGTACAAATTCAACTCTTAAAGTTTAAGATATATATAATATAAGAATCAAACAATTGATTAAATGTTAAATTCATTTTAAATTAATTTCAACATTATTTAATTATTTATATATACACAATATTTCAAAATTTGTATGAAATAATTTGTTTTTTAATTTACTCATATAAAATTAAATTATTCATTTCTAAACCGTTAATTTATTCTATAAATATATCCGCTCCAATGTTCTTCTAATGATCATCAAGTAATAGAGATATAAAAATTTTCATCAAAAAATTTATGCAAAATAATTACCAAATTCTGCATGAAAATTACCTCTTTCATCTTTCATTTCGTTGCAAATCTTTCAATCCTGAAACCTGAATACGAGGTTGCTCCAAACAACGATACAAATTATTTTTTCCCAGTCAAATACGCTGAACTATACGGCGCATTCAAGAATGTGCCAAATGCTTCGGCGTATTATATAAAATGTGTGTTTTTATATGCATTTAAAATGCAGGACGGTCCGAACCTAAAGAATACGCCAATCACCTAAGCGCATTCTTTGAATGCGCCGAACATATTAGCGCATTCTTTGAATGCGCCGATTAGAAATTTGCTCGTTCTTAAATTTATTTGCTATTCAGCTCCTTCCACTAAATCGTTCTTCTACGTCCTTACACCGGAATACCGCTCTGTGAAGACCAATACCGAGTTATACCGAGCTATACCGAGCAATGCCGAGTTGTACCGAGTTTCTAGAAAAAACTCGGTACAACTCGGTATTGCTCGGTATTGCTCGGTATATATTGCTCGGTATAACTCGGTATAACTCGGTATTGGGTCTTCACGTAGAGGAACGTCCGGTCGGAGGACGTAATAATTGTTCCTGTAATAGGTGGGTTTCGGCGTGGTTTAAGCAGGATATCGGGTTTCGGCGTGGTCAACAATTTACTTCTCATAATGCAATATATTTGGTTTGACATAACTTTCTTATTACTTTCTATAGCATCTTTCTACTACAAAATATTTTTGAAAGCGGCAAAAAAATAATGGTCCAAAGCTGTTCCAAACGAAGCCCTCATGCAAACTTTTTAAATACACGCCTCCCATAAAACGTAGACCTTCTCATAACCTGGTTAGGACAGTAGATGTATTAGATATGACCCATATTAAGATAGATAGAGATAGACCTAAAAATACTTGGTTAGAAAATATTATAAATGACATTTTTTAGTAGATTTAAATAAGAATTTGACTTCTAATAGGACACAATGGAGAAAAAAAAAATTCATATAGCCATCACCACATAATGAGATAAAGATTTGATATTATTGTTGTTGTCATCATTTTTAAATACATATTGTTTTAAGATAATTTGCATCACCATTACAAAGATTGCAACAAGTTTGGTAAGAAAACAGCTGCAAAAAGGGTTGTTTTGTTTACTGAAGATCTTTGCTTATTAGTATGGTCTTAATATAAAGCAGGAACCTTTTTTTAATACAATTTGTTTGCGAGTGTAACTGATGCTAGAATAAGACACTACTGAAAAAATTAGTTTTAGACAACAAAATTCTTTCCAGCGAATGCAAATACTACGGATTTGCAACGGTTCTTAAATCGCTGTAAAAATTTTGCAAGTGTTTTAACCGCTACATAGGGGTGCCAATATTGGACACGACCCGAAAATCCGACCCAAAAATTATGGGTTATGGTCGACCCATTCATCAAAGTGGTCGGGTTCGGGTTTAACAAATTGACCCGACAATGACCCGGACTGACCTGAAATCGGTTGTACACGAAATCAAAAAACCCAGCTGTACACAATATCAGAAACCTGATTCGATTCTCGCCCTCACTTGCGGCTTGCTAGTCAACTCGGCCTGAAGGCCTCACCCCCAACCTCTCCCACCGTCTCGCCGATGACATTCCTTCATAAGCTAAACCCTAGACCACTAGTCGATAGCCTGACATGTTGTCCCGCCAACGACATTCTCCTCTTCTCCAGCTTCGACGATGACATTCCTTGTCCAGTCTGATGGCTTCGACAAGAGTCACGAGATGAGTCTCATCGACGCCTTCCTCCCATTCACGCGGGTCAGGTCTGGTCAACCCGACAATTCGTGTAGTTCGGGTCCGGTTTAAAATACCTAACTCATTTACAAAAATGGGTTGGGTTCGGGTTGGATTAACTAGTACTATGTCAATTTCGGATTTGACTTGAATCTGACCTGTGACCCAATTTCGACAACCCTACAACTACAATAGGTAAAAAAAAATGTTGCAAAAGTCTAATTGTTTAGTAATGAGATAATTAACATATCAAATATTTAACGAAGAAAATTATATTTACTCAAAAACCTTCATGTAAAATTATCAAAACAGAATAAAAGCAAAAAATATATTGATTCATAGTAAGAAATATGGTTTCATGTTATTAATCTTCCAATTCAATATAGTTTCTTTTAGAGAAGAGTCTATGTATTATTTTGATGATGGGATATCGGAGAGAAGAGGAAGATACAAAATAATGAGAATGAAAATATTTATCTTTGATACATACTCAAAATATTTTCTTGATCGGGCACAAATCTCATTGCAAAATCAAGTTGGAAACTTCTAAAATTAAAATTGGGACCATCCGAACTCCGATTTCAGTAAACTTATAGTCGAACTGGGCATCTCGGAAATACGAACCCAACGACACTAAATTCGACTCAATCCGAGCCCAAATGAAAATCGAGGACCCGAAGCACTGTTGGAAGGTCAAACCACTATTTGGGTTACCAAACGGTTTTCAAACATAATGTACTTATAGTCGAATCGAGCGGCTCAACGAGACCAATCCAACAAGCCCAAGATCGCTAAATTCTGACATCATTAAGGCCTTCAAATGTCTGACAAACGGCGCATGGTCAAGGCATTCAATATCCCTGTCCATCCAACCACTCCACATTTACCCTTGATCTCTCACCTATTTAAAAGTCATGTCACTCCAGAAATCTATAAATAGACCCCTCATTTCTCTTTAGAGGGGGATCAAAGCAAGAAGAGAAGAAGAGAAGAGAAGGAAAAAGCTCTTTCTCGATCACCACCGGAGTTTAGTCGAACCACCGCCGGAGTTTAGTCGAACCACCGCCGGAGTTTTGTCGGATCACTGCCGGACCTTCGTCAAACCACCACCTGAAGCCCTCACCTCCGCCAGACTACCGCCTAAAGCTGTTGCTCCGCCAAACCACCACTTGAGGCCCTCACCTAAGCCAGACCATCTCCTGACGCCGTTGGTCGGCCAGACCACCACCTGAGACCCTCACCTCCGCCGGACCACCGCTTGACGTTATTGCTCTGTCGGACCACCACTTAAGGCCTTGCGCTCCACCAGACCACCACTTGAGACCCTCATCTCTGCCGGACCACCGCCTGATGTCGTTGCTTCGCCGGACCACCACTTGAGGCCCTTACCTCTACCGGACCACCGCTTGACGTCGTTGCTCTGCCGGAACACCACCTGAGACCCTCACCTCCGCCGGACCACCGGCTGACACCGTTGCTCCTTCGGACCATCACTTAAGGCCTTGTGCTCCACCAAGCCATAACTTGAGGCCCTCACCTCTACCAGACCACCGCCTAACGTCATTGCTCTGCAGGACCACCACTTGAGGCCCTCACCTCCGCCGGACCATTTCCTAGCGCCATTGCTCCGCCAAACCACCACTTGAGGCCCTCAGCTCCGCCGGACCCCCACTTAAAGCCCTTGCCTTCCTGACCACCTGAGGCCCGGACTTCTGCCAGCCACCACCTAAGACACGGACTCTTGCTATATCACCTCTTGAGGCCATGTGCTTCACCAGGCCACCACCTGACACCATGAGTTTTGCCAGACTGCTACCTGAGGCCTAGACCTTTGCTGAACCACTACTTTAGGCCATAAGCTCCACCGGGCCACCACTTGAGGCCTTAAGCTCCACTGGGCCACCACTTGAGGCCCGGACTTCCGTCGGACCACCACTTGAGGCCCGGACCACCACCTGAGGCCTGGACTCCGCCAGACCACCGCCTAACGCCGTTGCTCCGCCGGACCACCACCTGAGGCCCGAACTTCCACTTGGCCACCACTTGAGGCCCGGAGCATCACCTGAGGCCCGGACTCGGCCGGACCATCACCTGAGGCCCAGACTTCCATCGGACCACCACCTGAGGACCGAACTTCCATCGGACCACCACTTAAGGCCCTGTGCTCCACCAGAACATCACCTAGAGCCTGGACTTCTGCCATACCACTACTTGAGGCCTTGAGCTCCACCAGGCCACAACTTGATGCCCAAAGTTCTCCTAGAATACTGTCGGCCTCCATCACCAGATAATGATCTTTCTAATCCCGATCTCCTGCCGACTATGGTCCTTCTAACCTCAGTCGCCTACTATGGTCCTTCCAACCTCCATCAACAGACAACGATCTTTCTGACCCTGGTCTCCGCCGACTATGGTCCTTCTGACCTCCGTCACCTACTATGGTCCTTCCGGCCTCCATCAACAGACAACGGGCTTTCTAACCCCGGTCTCCTACCGACTACGGTCCTTCCGACCTTCATCGCCTACTATGGTCCTTCCGACCTCCATCACCAGATAACGGTCTTTCCAACCTCCATCCTATCGACTATGGTCGTACTGACACAACAAACACATCTATTATAACTCCCACCATGTAATGCGCTCCATATATCGTACATTTTAAACATCAAGCCAAGGCCTTCTCCCTAAGAAGGGACTTATTTGTAATCGACTGCAAATACTAGTGGATTCATTCAAATTGGGCCAGGCCACGTAGTTTTTTCCCCTTTTCAGGGGTTTCCACGTAAAAACTCTGGCGTCTCTTATGAATGCTACACTCTCTCTCTTATCTGCTTGTGTGCTGAATTTTCATACAATGCTAAGACGTTAAACTATATATTTCTCCACCGCCGCGAATACTCCAGGACGCAACAATTTATAAATACATTTTCATATTTCTATTTTAATCTATCATAAAATTAGAAATATACAATTAAATTGTTACACATAATTAACCCATATTTTATCTTCTGTCCAAACTCATATTTCTATAATCTCAATCAAGTCATTTTAAAAAAGGGCTAAACTTTAAGATGGTATATAATACATATTTAATTACATATATAAGTTACATATTTAATAATTTTTTCAAAAATCTTTCACTTTTGCAAAATATGTTCTTTATAAAATGTGAATAACCTTAAAACTTCAAAAAATCTTAATGCCCTAGAAGGAGAATTGTTAGTGTAGGCCACACCTAGGTCTTTCTTGCAAAAGTAATCATTGTTTGACACACTATACCCCCTTCTTGAATATGGGTTATTTATGAGAAAAAAAACACTATAGCCTATATTTCAAAGAGTTTGTAAATCTTGACCAACATTATAACCTTGGCTTTTACTTCTTGGAATTGAATTGAAGGCTTTGTTTAGAACGATTTTTTTCTTTTTTTTAAAGCAGCTTTTAATTACTCACATTTTAATTTTTTTTACTAAAAGACTGCTTTTAGAAACAATAAAAAAGTCATCCCAAACGAAGCCTTAGATATCATGATAAACCTATCATTGAAAGGTCTTCTAAGTATTGATGCATGTGATGAAGCATTTTCTTCGATAACTCTTCATGAAACTAAATTAGGGTTATGGTTTTAGGATTGTTGTCTTAGTACAAAATTTCTCAACCAGAACTTCTCCTTTAACTTCAAGTGATCTTATCCTTTTTGGGTGAGGATTTGTTGTTAGAATATTTTTCAACTGCAAAACTTATTAGTATTTAAATATCTTAGTGAAAAAAAATATATGGGATATCTGAAACCAATGATAGAAAGGGAGTTTTCACTGCTCTGCTAGGGTTTTTTTAGTTTGCTTCTTTTTCAGCCGCCGCCTTCGGCTAGGGGCCTCTCCCCTATGTCTGATGATGGTTTTCCCCCGCTCACTTCCACTTCCACTTCAAAAACCCTTCTTCCTTCCATTTTGCCTCTATGGAAGAACTCCTAACTTCAACTCCTCAGATTTCTACTGATTTCTCTCACTCGCTCGACTTTGTCCCAACTCAAAACTTCACCGCCAACTTTACAACAGAGCAATTTGTAGCTGGTGCGCCGGAATGGTCCCTGTCGCTGGTTGGTTACTCCATCGGGAAACGACCTTTCTACGAAGCCCTACTTTCGACGATCAAGAAGACTTGGCAGCTAAAAGGAGAACTTTCTCTCCTCACTATGGATGACGGCTTCTTTTTGCTTAAATTTTCTGCTCTTGAAGACTATGAACATGCATGGACCAGAGGCCCCTGGTTTTTCTTTGGAAAGCCATTCATTTTGAAAAAGTGGACTCCTGATTTCGTACCCAAGCGTGAGGAATTCCCTTATATTCCTCTATGGGTAAAAATCCTGAATCTCCCTCTCTCGCTCTGGACTCCAGAAGGTATATCTAAACTTGCTAGTTGTATTGGTATACCTATTGCTGTGGATGCCCTTACGGCTGCAAAAACTCGTCTTACTTTTGCGCGTGTATGTGTGCAAGTCACTAGTTCCTCGACTCTACCAGACGAAATATTTCTTAACGTGGATGGCAAGGGTACTCCCTTACACATGCAATATGATTGGAAACCAGACCATTGTTCACAATGCGGCTCTATCATGCATCCACCATCTCTTTGTCCCAAAGACCCCATCCAAATTCCTACTACCACGTCCACATACAGGGGAAGAAGTTCTAGCCGTAAACCACGACCGTCTCCTCCACCCAGACTCACCATTCCTAAATTCCCTCCTACCAACAAGACCAACAGCAACATTCCCCAACCAGCTTCACTCCAAACTTCCAAACAAGCAGATGGCCCAATAATACCAAATCTCAACTCACCCTCGGGAGAACCCCAAGACACTACCGAAATTCACTCAAAAACTCAAGACCCCCCTATTATAAAAATAGCTAACAAATTTCAGTCCTTTTCTGACAATGATAAGGATGATGAAACACACGCACCTACCCAAAGCCTATATCAACCTCACTCTCCAACAAAGACTAACCATACTATCACAGACAATCTTAACCTCATCCTTAATCACAATAGCCTAGCCCACACCTCCCCCCGTATGCATCAGCCAAATATACCCACAACTTCCAATGACTCAACAAGCTCCACCACTCACTCTCCTAAATCCCAAGCCACTACTAACCAAAACCAAAAGCAAACTAGAGGCAAACAAAACAAAAGGCCTCTACCCCTAAAAATAAATCCTAATGACCCTCCCAAACATCGCACGAACATTAGAGGGTTTAACAACCCGGACAAGGTTAAAAGCTGTAAACTTCTTACTCAAACCCACAATCTTGAACTCCTCTTCATACTCGAAGCTAAAATTACCCAAAGTAACCTTCAAAATGATTGGTTTCTTGCTAGACACCAAATCTTTCCTAGAGAAGGCAACTGTGACAATTTTCTGTTTTCTAATCCCGGCCGCATTTGGGTAAAGTGGAATAAGGATGCAATTAACTTTGCTCCTCTTTTTATGACTAATCAGCTTATCCATGGAACTATTACAACAGATACTAATGATGTTTGTGCTGTTACTGCTGTGTATGCTAGTAATACTCATGCTGAGAGACAAGTCCTCTGGAAAAACATTCAAGATATAGCTGTGTCTATAAATATCCCATGGGCAATTTTGGGTGACTTCAATTGCTGTCATGAGATGGGGGAAAAAGAAGGGGGCATTTCCCTTTCAGCCAATAAGCTGGGAGACTTCAATAATATGATATTCAATGTTGGGATCCATGACCTTTCATCTGTAGGTCACTTCTATACTTGGCACAATCAGCAAACGCAAAATCCCATACATATAAAGCTTGATCGTGTTCTAGTTAATGATCTATGGCTTCAAAATTTTCCCAACTCCTTCTATAAAGTCGAAGACCCTGATTGCTCTGACCACTATCCTCTCATTCTTGTTAATTGGAAAGCAAATAATAATGGCCATTGTTTCCTCTTCAAGAATTACAGTATCAAATTTCCAGATTTTTGGAGTTCTCTTATGGAAGCCTTCTCCCAACCCAATGAGAGTAGTCCCTTAAGTTCTTTCATCTTCAAGCTTAAGAGACTTAAGAACTCTATGAAGCACAAAAAGTGGAAAAAATCTAATCAAATCCAAGCTGACATTGATACTCTCAAAGAACTCCAACATACTGTTCTCACTCAAATTCAGCACAATCCTCTGGATCCTTATCTTAATGGAAAACTTCATTAAATCAACAACAATTTAGCACACAACCAAGCAGCTCTTTCTAGTTGGATTACTCAAAGAGCCAAAGTAAAATGGATTACTCATGGTGAAGATGATCTGAAGTTTCTCTACTCTAAAATCAATGTTACCAAAAATTACAATAAGATCAAGGCAATCTCTAATGATCAAGGCACCTACTACACTCAAGCTGACATTGCAAAAGTCTTCATCAATCATTTTAAGACTCTTTTCAACTCCCCAACTCCTAATCAGTTGGATAGGGATATTCCTGCTGGGAATTTGATTCCGGCTCACATTACCTCTACCCTCTTGGCCCCGGTTACTTTGGAAGAGGTTAAAAATATTGTTTTTGCTGGAAACTCGAACACAGCTCCTGGTCCTGACGGCTACACTTTCGATTTTTACAAATCTACTTGGAGTGTTATTCAACTTCAACTCTTTAGAGCTGTTACTTCCTTCTTCAATACGGGCTATATGCCAAATCAGGTTAAAGCCACTGCCATTGCACTAGTACCTAAGCACTCCCATGTGAATAATGTCAAAGATTACAGACCTATCGCTCTTTGTAATGTGCTATACAAAATCATTGCTAAAATCATTGCTAATAGGATGAAATTGGTGATGCCTCTTATCATTCATCCTAGCCAAGGTGGTTTCTGTGGACCTCCGAAGGAGCACCGCTCGTGGGGGTTCGAATGCAGAGAGTACGGCCGCACTATCCCGTAGGACAAAACGATCGTAGGCCTCTACGTTCGACACGAACGGGTCGATGGGAGGGCAGATTGGATCGCGCATACGACTGATCATTGGGGATAGATGCTGTCGCCAGCACACCCCGATGGGTAGCAATATACACGACCTAGTCACGGGTTTCCCCCACCCGATACGAGAGATCGAGTGGGG
>NW_021318785.1:1054269-1097337 GCF_001605985.2 Dendrobium catenatum
TGCTTGGTCGGATCGAGGACTTTCTCAAAAATACTTCTACTTACTCCACCATCCCTTATTTTTCTGACTACCCAGTTTGGCAGTTTATCCATAATGGAAAATGGATCCTTCCCAATTGTTTGGATAATCACCTGCTCTCCCTTATTAACAATGTGATTATTGATCCTCAATTTGAAAACCATATCTGGAAAGATAAGCTGAATCCTAAATTCCGAGACTTCTATGCCCAAATTTTTGACCATATGGATAATGTGCCTTGGTATAAACACATTTGGCATAAGAAGAATGCCCTTCGCTACTCTGTTTATGCTTGGTTGGCTTTTCGTGAGGGCTTAAAAACTGCAAATGTTCTTGCTACCCTTGGAATTATGGTGCCTAATACTTGCTGCTTTTGTCATACTGATAGGGAAACTACTACCCATCTTTATTTTGAATGCAGTTTCACTTTTGACATTGTTAAAAATTTATTGCCATAGACGCAACAGCATCTTTTGAGGCCAAATTTACACCAAATTTATGATAGCATATGGGACCAAGGCTTTAATGCTAAAACCAGAAATCAATCCCTTCTGACTGCATCAGCTACAATTTACTTTATTTGGAGAGCAAGGAATGATAGATTATTTGGTGGGGTTAATGAATGCAAAACCACAATTAAGGCTAAAATCAAGAAAGCTGTGCTGTTAAAGATGCTATGCTGGAAGTAAATCTGTTATTTCTGATCTCTGTCCGCTGGGAGTCGCTGTTTTGCAAGTTCTGGAATGTATAATTCACTGATGCCTTTATGCTGGTATTCCTGGCTTACTGCTTGACCAGAGGATTTTGCTACTGTGGGAGATAAAAATTTTGTTTGGACGATGATGAACGCTGAACTTGTTCAGCTGCCTCTTGGACGATCTTCTGGGCAACCAGAGGCTATGCTCATTCTATGACCCTATCAAATTTTTGACCCTTTCGAGATTATGAGCTTATTCTGAGTCCACGGCTTTTAGCCTTTTAGTCATTCATTTCATTTTTGAATGTATTTTCCTTTTCTTTAGAATCTATAATCTCTTTTTGTTCTTGAGATTGTTGGATTATAATTTGCTTATTTACTTACTTGTAATCTTTTTATGCAATGAATGGGCTTAGTGTCCCAAAATTTCCCAAAAAAAAAAAGTAAAAAGAAGGCAAATTAACTCTGAAACAACCCATCAACTAGAAGAAAATATTTATACATGGAAGATTGTCCAAAAATCAAACCAGGGATCTAAAGATAAAATTATACAAACGAATGTATGAGGGGAATACATAATGATACAAATAAAATTCTAGTGTCTCATCGGAGACTTCTAAGATATTAAGATTTCATTTGGGACGACTTTCTTACTGTTTTTTAAAGTAATTTTTTAGTACAAAAATTTTAATTTTTATACTAAAAAATTGTTTTAAGAGGCAGTGCAAAAACCATCCCAAACAAAAGCCTAAACATAGATGAAAAAAGACAATGAAAGCCTAAAAACAAGAATAAAGTGAGATGGTTTTGCGTAGCTGGAGCACTATTATCTTTAACGAGCAGGCATATAGAATTCTACTTCTGCCTTTTGTAGATCTTATGCAGGAAAGACTTGAGTACCTCCTGAACTTGTTTGCTTGGCTGAGCTTCTATGGCAGAGATTAGCTGCTCGTAGCTCGTCCGCTCGTACTCGGAAAATATCGCCTGAGGCCGGAGAAAAGCGAATAAAAAAAGAGAAAAATCAGGGATTGCTTCACATGAGCACGTTTACTAGTGAAAATCAAAGGAAGCCACTGATGAATCACTAAAAAGAAACGATAATGATAACTTAGAGAAAATTTCATTGTTTGGAAGTCTATATATGTAATACTAATTCTAGATTTTTAGTGAATTAATTGAAAAGTATAAGAGAAAGGCTGAGCTCCAAGAAAAAATAATAATAATTCGAATACCCTGCTGCACTGCTATCTTATGCATCCTTTTTACAGTTCTTCAAAATGGAGATTAGAGGAAATGATTAAGAAACTCCACATTATAGCCCCAACTTCTGCAAATGATACCTAAGAAGAATCATTTTGAGGTCCGAAATCCAAGGGTTTAAGTAAAAGATGAGATTATAGATTTTGACCATTGGAAGGAGTTTAGTTTTAGCTTTATTTTCATGTAGTGTTAAAGATATACAAAAATGAACTTCAGAAGGTATGCAAAGCTGACCCCAATATGTGCAGGGTTTGTGTATGTTGATTAAAAACTTTTAAGGCAATGATCATCAAAATTTTCAAAGAAAATCATTAAAAAAAGTTTGGTAGTTTAAAAATATATTGCAGTATATGTGTATAAGTTCAGACGGGTAAAGCCGAATCACTGCATAGTATGAAGCAAACCCGTAGATTGAGGTCATTATAAAGGGATTTGACTTTTGTTACACAAGCTGGATCAGACTTGCCATAGTTCTCCTGGAGAAACAGAAAAAACATTAAATTATGTATTTGATTAGAAAACAGCGAAATAATAGCACTGCACTTACTTCCAAAATTTTCAGTTGGTTTTCATCGGCTATTTCAAGTGCTTTTACAACAAGCCAAGAGCATTTAAAATCTTCAATGTCAGTTCCAATCTGCCAATGCGTAATACAAATATCCAAATCATGGATGCAATTTTCATTATGTTAAGAAAATGGGCCTGATATTTCACAAAATAGAATCATCAAAATAAAGAACACTTACCTTTCCAATGAATTCAGGATCACCAAAGCAGTCTAAGTAGTCATCCTGAAAGGAAACAATATGAAAGTAAACATTGAGTACACGATGCAGAAATTGCTGGCTTCTCTTGCATAAAATATCTTTACCTGTACTTGAAAGTACGTTCCCATCTCCACAAGAACTCTTTTGGCATCAACATAATTGTCCAAAGTTTCACCAGCCATTAACAAGGCACATGCAACCTTACAAATGTTAGGATTAGCATAAAGTTAGTTTTGTAAAGCAAGAAACGGAAACTAGTATGGATAAATAAGAGAAAATAGACATCTTAACCACAGAAAGACATGCTTGAAGAGATCAAAAAATGATTTAAGACGAATTACAAACAGCTAAATGAAAATTAAGAACTACCATTAATAGCCTCAGCCGACCAAGCAGAGACGCTAAGCCATGGGATTACATAACCAAATTGGGGCACCAAAACTTTTTAAAGCAGTACCATTAAATGAAGCTATGCCACCATAGTACCACTATGGTATAAACCTTCAATAGTTTACAAGCATTAAATTTAAAATTGGAAAAAAAGATACGGCTTGAATATCTCTAACTGAAATGTGCACCTACAAAGAATTACAACTATGAACCCTAGAAAGGCAGTACTTACATATAAACCTACAAAAAGATTACTTGCTTTCTAAATGAAGCTAATCATCAATTTCTTATTACGCTCTGCATATATCTTAAACTGGACGTGGATGATATGTATTGAAATCCACATAAAACCAAAGAGCTATGAGTCCTAATAGTAACTTCAGTGATTCTTGTCTGCTTAAGTGAACTATTGTGTCAACAATCCTTGCCCAACATGTGAATAAAGGTAATAGCAAAATTTGAATGAAACCTTCCATCTTAAAAAACTAATATTAAGTTAAATTTCAGCAGCTATCCATACATTCGATTTAATAAAAGATTCATGTTGTGGAATAAAAATATATCAGCACCAGAAAATAAACAGGTGATGGGCATTATCAAGCTAGTTACAATGGCATGGGTATGACGCCATACTCATTTATACTCACAGGAAGATAAAATGAATAATATGCTGTCTTGTACTGAACAATGCGATTGTACCTGCATTATGGTTCAATAACACAATATCAGAAACAAATGTAAGCACTTTAATATTACTCTTCAGGCAAAAAAATTTTTTTTTTGGAAATGTCAATCTGTTAATATTCATGAGGTACAAACTTCATGTGTAATGAATGAAGAGCTTAGTTGTTCGGATTCATTTTGGAAAAAGAGTAGCATTTTTCATCACATACACAGGCATTTTATATTTGGAGAGATCCTTCTCTCCTTCATGAGTAGTAATCAGATCCAGCATCTGACCTGAAGCTGTCTGGAATTCGACCTATAGAAAACAAGTAAAATATGTCACTTCTTGCACAAAAAAATACAATAAAATAAACTATAAGCAAATATTTTGGGAAAATTTTACCTCGTTGAACAGGTCTAGTAGATGAACATAGTAAGTTTTATCCCTGAAATGACGATTGAGAATCCTAGGGATGTGGTTACGAAGTATAATCCCATCATTTGCAGCAATAATACCAACCTAGGAAACGCTTAGGATTAAACCATCAATAGTTTCTTTTCACATGAAGTACAAATAACATCGCACTCCATCAATCGCGACAGAGCCTCAGTATAATAAAAGAATTAAAAAAAAAAAAACTTTATGCATGACCAAAACAAATGCCTGAAGCATTTATGAATAGTATATTAACTTTTATTATTATTAAACATGGAATTGGTATACCCCAAAAAAGTATCTGACATTCATTTATAAAAAAGAATATTTTCTTACTAAATAATACTTACATTATTATCAGAAGAGATAATAAGCGAAATCCAACCCCATTAAGTCCAAGAAAGGGCTGAGCCGTGTTACCGCCAAGGTTTTGGACGCTGAGGTTGCTCAAGGCGCACCTCTATACGCCTTAGTGGGTTGTGAGATTCCCGTCGAATCTGACGAACCTATCCCTCAGGAAGTCCAACCCATTCAGGACAGTATGTTGATGTCTTTCCCGATGATCTTCAAGATTAGTTATCTCCACTTAGAGACATTCATCATACCTAGACTTCATCCCTAGAGCCTCCCTCCAGAACCTGCCACACTATCGCATGAACCCTATGAAAAATGTCGAGCTTAAGAAGCAGGTTGATGAGTTACTGCAGCGAGATTTTATTAAGGAGAGTCTTAGTCCTTGCACAGTATCGGCTCTTCTTACACCGAAGAAGGACGGATTTTGGAGAATAAGTGTTGATAGCCGAGCTATTAACAAGATCACCGTCAAATATCATTTCCCTATTCCAAGGCTGGACGATATGCTCGATATGATGACGGGTGCCACCCTATTTTTCAAAATTGATCTCAAGAGTGGGTACCACCAGATTCGGATCCGACCTGGAGATGAGTGGAAAACTGCCTTCAAGACCAAGGATGATCTCTACGAGTGGTTAGTCATGCCTTTCGGGTTAAGTAACGCCTCAAGTACCTTTATGAGTATCATGACTCAAGTGTTGCGCCCATTTATGAGAAACTTTGTCGTTGTCTACTTTGACGACATTCTTATTTACAGACAGTCAATTAGCTAGCACTTGAACCACTTAAGACAAGTTTGTGAGATCTTAAGGAAAAAGCAACTTTATGCAAATCCTAAGAAATGTACATTCCTTGTAGATCGCATCATCTTTTTGGGCTTTATAGTTTCAGCCCAAGGGGTTTCCGCAGCCAATAAGGTGAGGGTTATTGTTGAATGGTATATCCCTCAGAACATCCATGAAGTCCGCAGCTTCCACGGATTAGCTACCTTCTATAGGAAATTATTCAAAATTTTAGCACTATCATATCTCCTATCACTGATTGCTTAAAGAAGGGTGATTTCCACTAGACCCCAGCGGCCAGCAGAGCTTTTGATGAGATCAAGCAAAAGATGGTGGAAGCCCCAGTGATGAGACTTCCTGATTTCTCCAAAGTCTTCGAAGTAACCTGCGACACTTCGGGGGTCGGATTGGAGGAGTCCTCTCCCAGGAAAATCACCCAGTAGCCTATTTCAGTGAAAAACTTAATGATATTCGGCAGCGTTATTCCACATACGACAGAGTTTTACGCTGTGATCCAATCTCTTCATTATTGGCGACACTACTTGCTCCCGCAAGAGTTTGTCATTTTATCGGATCACGAAGCTCTGCGTTATATCAACTACTAAAAGAAATTAAATGCATGCCACGGTCGATGGGTCGAGTTCCTTCGAGAGTACACTTATACCCTTAGACATAAGGCGGGAGTTGAAAATAAAGCGGTCGATGCTCTCAGTCGTCGTATGATGACTACTACTGAGATGAGAGTAGAAGTTGTGGGATTTGACCAAATAAGAGGGACTATTTGGAATGCCCTGACTTCAAGGAGACATACTCTCTTGTCCACAGGAAGCACACGCCTTGTGGACAATTTCCTATAGGAGGATGGTTATCTTTTCAAAGCCCAAAGGCTTTGTATCCCTAGCACCTCCCTTAGGGAATTTCTTATCTGGGAACTCTACGCCGGAGGCCTCGCTGGCACTTCGGTTGGGACAAAATTATCGAATCCGTGAAGTATCGCTTTTATTGGCCCAACTTGAAGAGCGATGTCGGTCGAATGATCAGTCAGTGTCACACCTGCCAACTGGCCAAGCAACGTAAGCAAAACATGGGTCTGTACACCCCTCTTCCTGTCCCTAGTTGTCCTTAGCAGGATGTTAGCATGGATTTTATCTTAAGTCTGCCCAAGACACTCCGTAGGAATGACAGCAATTGTGTTGTAGTTGATCGGTTTTCCAAAATGACTCATTTTCTTCTTTGCTTCAAAACATCCGACACCTCTCACATTACGAAGTTATATTTCAATGAGTTCGTCCGTTTACATGATTTACCCAAAACCATTGTAGCAGATCGGGATGTGAAATTCACTAGCTATTTTTGAAAAATCATGTGGATGAAAATGGGCACTAAATTGCAATTTTCCATGGCCTTTCACCCACAGACAGATGGCCAGACCGAGATAGTTAATAGGAGTTTGGGTAATCTATTGCGGTCTTTGGTTGACAAGCACATTAAGGACTGGGATTCCATTTTGCCTACTGCTGAGTTTGCTTATAATAATTCTATTAACCGAACCATGGGCCTAAGTCCTTTTGAAATTATATACGAGTTCAAACCTAGACAATCGCTAGACCTTATACACATGTGTTCTAGGTATAGAATTTCTGAGTCTACATTAGCATTTGCATCCCATTTGCATGAACTTCATAAAGAAATTGCACAACAAATTTAAAAGAGCAATAATGATTACAAACTATATGCGGATTTAAAACGATGATTTAAAACTTTTGAGGTTGGTGACTCCGTGATGGTGCGGATTCGTCCGGAACGGTTCCCGCAGGGAATAGTTAAGAAGCTGCATGCTAAGAGTGCTGAACCTTTCAAAATACTTAAGAAAATCAATGATAAAGCTTATGTAGTATATCTGCCTGCATAATTCAACATCAATCCCTCTTTTAACATAGAATATCTAGTTGCATAAGAAGGTCCTGATTTTAACCCACCAAATCCACTCATACAACAGCCTTGTGTGACCCTACCATGTGAGAACCCAAACCTACCTCCACTATCAACTATTCCCAAATCACCTATGGAAGAAAAGGTGGACTCAATCCTGAGTGATGATATCATATCCACAAGGGAAGGTGGATGAAGGAGGTACTTGATCAGGTGGAAAGGAAAGTCAGAGTCGGATGATACTTGGTTAGACCGCGAGGAATTGCAACAGATTGACCCAGATGCATTAGAGATCTACGAGAGCACCAGAGACACTTACTCGACGGAGTCGAGCTTTCTCCCACCCCGGGAGAATGATGGGGACATCAGATCATGGAAGGTTTATCAGAGATGTGGTCATCGATCTACGACCACGATTGAGTCATTGTATTTTTTATTTGTTTTATGTATTTTCTTATTTATTATGTTATATTGTATTTGCATTTTTAGTTTCCCATGGTACACTTTTATTAAGGGATGTTGTATATAAGGCCTAGGGGCATTGTCGTCCTTTATGTTTGAGTCATTGTAAGAGGCTATGTATAGCCCTCTTGTTCTTCTTTGCGAGTTAATGAATGAACGATAAATTTTCTTCCCTTGTGATTTCTTTGTGAGATCGTTTGAGCGTTTGAGCGTTTGAGCGTTTGAGGGAGGAATCCCTAGGAGAGGGAGATCGGATCACCCAGCAACCTTGGAGACGGTCGGGTTCGTGGTTCATTATCTTGTCTTCTCATTAACCCCTTCTTCCATCCTCTAGCAGCCGGCCAAGGTTCTCCCAAGCCTTGTTGTCGGTCACTTAACTTCCCCCCACCACCACCGGCTAACACCACATCCCACGGTCCCTTCCTTCCCGAAGCCCTTCCCCTTTTCTCCACTACCAACTATTCCCAAATCACCCATGGCAGAAAAGGTGGACTCGATCCTGAGTGATGATATCATATGCACAAGATAAGGTGGAAGGAGGTACTTGATTTGATGGAAAGGAAAGCCCGAGTCGGACGATACTTGATTGGACCGCGAGGAGTTGTAGCAGATTGACCCAGATGCATTAGAGATCTACGAGAGCACCAGAGACACTTACTCGACGGAGTCGAGCTTTCTCCCACCCCGGGAGAATGATGGAGACATCAGATCATGGAAGGCTTATTAGAGACGTGGCCGTTGATTTACAACCACGATTGAGTCATTGTACTTTTGATTTGTTTTATGTATTTCTTATTTATTATGTCGTATTGTATTTGCTTTATTAGTTTCCCGTTCTACACTTTTATTAAGAGATGTTGTATGTAAGGCCTAGGGGCATTGTCGTCCTTTATGTTTGAGTCATTGTAAGAGGCTATTTATAGCCCTCTTGTTCTTCTTTGCAAGTTAATTAATGAACGATAAATTTTCTTCCCATGTGATTTCTTTGTGAGATCGTATAAGCGTTTGAGGGAGGAATCCCTAGGAGAGGGAGATCGGATCACCCACAAACCTTGAAGACTGTCGGGTTTGTGGTTCATTATCTTGTCTTCTCATTAACCCCTTCTTCCATCCTCTAGCCATCGGCCAAGGTTCTCCCAAGCCTTGTCGTTGGTCACTTAACTTCCCTCCACCACCACCGGCCAACAACACATCCCACGGTCCCTTCCTTCCCCAAGCCCTTCCCCTTCTCCCCTTTCCCTTGCCTAATTTGGACAGATTTTGGAATTCAAATTCAAACAATTTGAAATTTAAAATCTTTTCTAAATTACCCACATCTATTTTAGGAAAGTTCCTAAATTAAATCTATTTGAATTTCAAATTCAAATTGGATTTGTTTAAACACTTTCCTAATTCCTAAACCTAAATTAAGCAAGCATGAAACCTAGCATTTAATTCCCCTAACCCCATCATGCCGCCGGCCCCTCCTCATTAAACTCCCTTGGATTTGTTTCCTAAAGCCACCTTTTCTATCTTGGAAAGATTTCCAAATCTCCCAATCCTCCTTGGCCGAAATCTCTTAACCCCCACACACCCTTATTTTCTTTCCTAAAGCAAGCATTGTGATTTGGAAATAAATACCCCTAGTTTCCTCTTATACTGCCGCCCCCTACCTCTCTTCATCTCCTCTTAATTAATTCCATGCATGAGGATTAATTAGAGGATTGATTGGCACCTCTTCCTCCACAAAATCTGAATCTAACTTCTCCCTAAGCCTTCATCCCTTGGCCGGCGACACCTTGTCACCACAACTTCAAGTTGAAGAGAAACTTCTTTCTCTTCAACGGAGTTCAAGATTACTAGCAATCTTTGGAAGAAGTCGCCATCTAACATCCATGAATGGCCGATCCCGACACTGACTACGGAATTGCCTACGACGAACACGGCTTCGTGCACATTCTCCATTCAACCTTCTTCGACGTCAACCCGAGAATCGACCATACGGTTGAGGACTGCATAGAACGCATCTTGGACACCTTGGTTGAAGTTATTGAAGAACAATTTGAGATCATCGAGTGGAGGATTGCAACCGATCATTGACGAAGGTTTTCTAATTTTTCCTTTTCTCGTATTTCTTAAGTCTAATCCTTTCTTGTGATTTGATTGTAGTCATGAATGACACGTTTGCTCGATTCTGCCGAGCTTAGTAAACGTAGGGACTTGAGTGCACTTCATTGTTTTCTAAATCTTATTGTTAGATTAGAGATTTTCGTTGAAAGCTACTATTTTGCATAATATTGTTTTCCTACGATATTTTGATGGCTCAAATCTCTTGATATGCAACTTAGCCTAAACGAAAGTGACCGCTCTTACGTTTTGATTCAACGTTTTATTTGCTAATAGTTCTATTTGTTATTTCTCTAATCAATAAGTTGTGCAAGCTCTTAATAAAACATTGCAAGCATTGCAGTCCTATATCACATCTTTAGTGAGAGTCTAAGTTCCTAAACACGTGCAGCTTAGCTGCATCAATTTCTTATTGGATGGCTCCCTCAGATTTTTGAGAATCTATTGAATCTATCCCATCAAGTTGAGAACTACATTGTTTGACCAGCATTGTTTTTGGTTGAACAATGTAGAGTGGTTTCATTAACTTATGTTTAGTATTCTCCAAATTATTATGAAATTATGAAGATGGTAAACATCTTTGTTCTTTCATCTTGATTTTTTAAAAAGGATGTGATTCTTCGCATGCTAACTACGTTTTCAATATTAGATTTTTTTTTTTTGTTACCTATTGAATCAGATAAACTTAGTTAAACCATCTTCTATTTTTTTTAGACATGTTGTTATATGTAATCTCTTAGAAGTCATTGTGCTACAGCATTTTTGTGTCATCCCTTGGGCTTGCATGATTTGGCCTATCTTTGTAATCAATTGAACCTTGGGAAATGCATAACTTCTGTAAATTGATTAGATTTGGTGCTATACTACAAGTCGATATCTGTCAACAAAAATCATTTGTAGATTATGGAAAGCTAGATTCCTCCAAAACTTAGGATAAAATGATAATGGGATGAAAGTACTTGCACTAACAAGAATATCTCCGCTAGCCTCATCATATAAAGGTACCTAATTTTTGAAGCTATTGGCCTTTCTACTGAGGTGCATGTTAATACCACAGTAGCATAGAGCATTATAAGCATGTATAAAACTTAACAAAAGCTACAGTGTTTATGAATTGCTCAAAAGAAATTTACTTATATGAACTGGACCAGTAGTTTGAGATCATAAAGAGATTCTGCCTGGGGTTTCGAGTAATGCTTTAATAAATTCGGAAGCTTATAATAACCTGACTATTGTATTGAAGCTCGAAGAAATTTGATAGCAAGCAAACATTCAAATTCATTTTAATATCAATATCATGATTTGTTTCTTAACAAGATAATTCCGTCACTCAACACCTAGTAGCTTGAAATTTTTATAAAGCTATTATAAAGTAGGCACTACGTATATTTTTGTTATTTCTTCCATTCTTGCTCTCTATTTTTTGTTATTTCTTCCATTCTTGCTCTCTATTTTTTGTTATTTTTCCTTCCGCATATGTGCATCTAAAAAAGTTCACAACTTTACAATTTACACTCAATATTTTTTTTTCTCAGTTTCTTACTAAAAACACTATTCAATCATGCACTTAATCCCTCGATACATTAGCTTTGAAATTTTCATAATCCTAGCAACAAAACCTCCATGAAATTCAAGCAGCATGACATACAACAAGAAGGGTCTAAAAATAATGTCATTATTTAATAAATTAAGACTGAGAATTTGTTTCCAAGATTGAAAATTTGCCAAAAATTCAGATTGGCATTCCACTAGAATTAAGATTAATGAGCAAGACCCAGTTAAAATTATCTGTAACTTTTGCCTATATTATTTGTACATCTATATGTGTACGTACTGAAACCTGGGTTCATCCTAACGATTGAAAATTGAATTGGTTAACTTTATAAGCTTGGAATAAAGTTATGAGGCAATATTAAGGCTTTCTTTGCGACAGCTTTCTTATTGCTTTATTTTTCAGACCACAACCACAATTTTTATTTGGTCACTGCTTTTTCACTGATTTTAAAAAAAATTATGTTAGGAAGTTGTTTACTACAACAACTTTAAAAAAAGTTACTTTCTCCACGCAGCTTTAGAATTACATTACAAAATGCTGCAGTCATCCCAAATGGACCCTAAGTCAAATTGCCAACCTATAACTAAGTCCTAGCTCAGAGTGAGATCAATACAAATGGCTTTAAGCCTTTAATCCGATCTTCAGATTAGGCAAGATTTGCTCAAAATTGTAATACACAAAACCTAAAGTATATGATGATTAAAGCTTTTAGCTGGCACCCAAAGTGATGACAAACAAGTAGCCTATCCTTGGAGTTCATCTTACTTCATTATAAGCTCTCCTCATATTCTCTCAAATTCTCGTTACGGTTTAAGCCCTAAGAGATTAAAGCCACTTATTTATTAGTTTATGTTTTAATACAGCTTAAAATCCATGGTAATTCCCATGATTTCCATAGTTATTAGTCTCATCTAAAGTTGAGTCATTTCAAGTATTTTCTGTTCAACAAGAATAAATGTATCTAGAGATTCAATAATTCATACTCATAAAACAACAACAACAGAATTTTGATTAACTCTAGTTGCATATGGGATTAGAGAGTCCTACATCACACATCAATAAGATGAAAATTTGGGGGGGCTCAAATGTTAAAAATTTTGGAAGATAAAATACTCTACTACTAGGGAAATTTGGGAATTTCCACGCCGAACGAGTGGATCATATGTAGCAACAGCTCTAACAAAATTGTGTCATATCAACTTTCAAAAGAAGCCAAATTTTGTGCTTACAAAAGCCAGCTGATCACCATTAACATCTTTAAGCCTTAATGAATCCAAAGAGCAATTGAGAAATGGTAAAGTATTGATCAGCCAAAAATGAAATAGGGCAGAAGAAAAAACGGAGAGATAGAATAAGGATATTTTAAAAAGTGAAAATAAATTATGCAATCAAAATAAAGGAATATATTGGTGCATTAAAATAAGAAATCATGTGACAAAATCTACTAAAAAGTTCTAGACTGAGCTTAGATGGAAGATTCCTACTCATGTATAATTGTACTTTGGTACTATTTGTCAAATCTCAAATGTATGGTACAACTTTGATAGTGTAAATATAAGGATAATCAATTATTGAATATACGGTGACTTGATAATAAGCAAAAAGCAAAATTTAAGAAACAGATACATTTAAATTTAGGAACGAAGATGGAGAAAAGAAATAAATAATGAATGGTTGGCATACCTTAGGTAATCTAAACCAGCAAGGCTGACCACGCCTGGTGTGAGAATTGTCCATTATATCATCAAGAACAAGAAAATATGCCTGAAGCTATTTTTGAAAAGTACACAGAAAACAATCCAACATAAAAAGGCAATTCACATTATAGAATATTAACTCGAAAAAGACTAGTTCAATAATAAGCAATCAATTTGCTTACCCATTCAACACACCAACCAAGTACACCTGCACAAAAAAACTCATCATCGCTGAGTTGGCCTTCTTTAAGAATTTCATAGCTATCAACAACGGAGATACCACGGTTGAGCTTCCCTGGAGTAAAATGAAACATTTTTTAGTACGCAGTTTCTGATTCTCTTCACCAGCATATGCAGGACAAAGTTAAACTTGCTAGGACCAAAACATTTTTTATGAATGTTTCTAAGAAAATAAGCTAATCCTTACAGAACAAAATTCCAGCTTAACATATTCATATATAGATTAATTTCAAAGCAAACTCCTCACCTCCTGGTACATTGTAGTCCAGCATCTGTTGCAAAAAGAATGATGGGTCAATAAGGATTGTAGTAGATGATGAATAATTGATATATTCAGACAAATCAATATACTTGGCAAGTAAACATTTTGAAAAGAATAATCACCAAAACAAGTCATGTGCAAAGGGAAAAATGAAATTCAACCTTACTAATCCAATATTTATTTGAAGGATAACAACCGCATTTAATCCTTATCATGAAAACAACTTCCAATTCCCATCTCGGCCACAAGGTACTGATATGACGAACTTAAGAGAACCTAAACTATTTGAAAGCCATCAACATTTTTATCACTAAACGCAACTCCAAACTTCAACTATAAAGTATATTATTTTTCTCTTCCAACAAACACATCTATGTTTTCCCTAACTTCTAGATTCAAACATTGCATCCGGGTCAAACAATAAGAATAAAATATATATCTCTGTGTTCAGAAAAGAATATTCCCCTGAAGCTTGCTTTAGTTTGTTTTAAAATCCAACAACACACATGCACACAACCCGACCCCCTCCCACCCCACCCCATCAAGAAATAAAAAATCAATATTTTTTAATATAAAAATAGCATCTTGTATCCTTCAAGTTTCATTGCTTTGGTAAACTACGAAACTTTCTCAAAAAGTTTCTAGAAAGATTCCATGAATCGACAATAATTACATCATTTTAAAGCACTTTGTTGAGAACATTCGTTCCATACTTTGATTACAGTAGTGGTTTCTCTTTCTCTATGACGCATCACTAAGTGGAAACGGAATTGTAAATTCGCTTACCTTTTCCAAAACAAAAGAAAACTGATTCTCTAGCTACTTCCAGAAAGTGACATATTAATAGCCCCCATCCTAGCCTAAAACATACACTGTGGTTCCACCAAGCCAAAAAAAGCGAAGAGTTTACCGAACAATGATGAGGCATGACGTTGAAAGTTATCTAAAATCAAATTATCATATTGCATATGCCTTTACATATCCTTACGGTTCTTCTGGATCATTTCCCAAAATTATCACTACATTTCAAACAAGACAGAAACAAGATGAACTCTAACCCAAAATTAAGCATAGAAATTTAATCTTTTTTTGGTTATTTTCAAAACTTGCAATTTTATGGTGAGATTGAAAGAACATTGCAAAAAGTAGCCACACAAATGCCAAGTTCTTTTCAAAACAACAAATCAACCTTTTCATTTAATGAAACCATAGCACGCTAATAATAAGACCTCAACTATATCCCTAACAACGAAAGTTATCAAATGTTGCACAAGCGACGTGCTGAAAAACCGCCTCGTCGATGTAATCAACGATAAAAAGCAAACCAGGAGAAACAAAAGCTAGAGCAAGGGATCAGCATTCTGGCTGTTGAAAATTGGGATGCAGAAGGAATACAGACTAGAATCAACCGATCATACCCTATCGATCCATTGCCGAGAATCTTCGGTGAAGCTGAAGGCTGGATCATCGAGGATGTCGGATTTGAGCCGGGAGTAGATCTGCAGGAAGTTGGTTTTCAGATCCACCGCCTTCCCGTTCGCTTCCGCCATCGGCGTTTGGAGAGAGAGAGAAAGAGAGGAGGAATATGAATGAGGCGAGCGAACAACCTGTGAACAAGAAGATAGGGAAGCCAAAGACGAATGGAATATGCCGAAGGGAAGTAACGACGCTTTATAGGAGAAAACGACGAAGAACGGTTGATCGGGCGATTAACAAGTTCCGGCTCACGTTGAAAGCATGGTAATTTCGAAAAAATGGGTGTATGCATTGAATATTGTAAAATTTTGTATGGTGCTAACTTTTTTTGTTTTTAAAATAATAAATTATTAATCTTTTTTATTTTAAAATTTTGCATGCTAAAAATAATTGTGATGATAATTATAATTTAACATTTTATATATATATATATATATATTTGCACCTATAAACAAATTAGGAGTGGAGTATATATGAAATAAAAAAGTATAATTTAGACTTCGTTTGAGACAGCCTTATTATTGATTTTTAAATCAGCTTTTAATTTTAGCATTAAAAAACTGTTTTAAAAAACAGTAAAAAAGATGCCTTAAAATGAAGCCTTAATTGAAATAGATCATTATAGTGAGTGAAGTATTATAAAATGTGTTCTTCTAAATAAATAAGAAAAATATTAATACAATATCATAAATATGAATAATGAAAGATGTCTCATATATTGGTATTACAAAAAATTTAAAACTTTAAAGTTGTTATTAGACAATAATAGATGTTAGTGTGATCACGATTTGATCGACAACTAAATAATCAGAGAGACAAGAGTCCTTACATTGGACAATAAATAAGTTAGAAGTTAGATAATAACAATCATTTGGCTTAATCCTTCTAATTTAGCAAAATATTGTTGAAATTATTGTTATTTATGATGAAATGGAAGGCATTGGTATGTCTAAATGGACGATCCCTCTCAAAGTATTGTATAATATTTTTTATGTTATCCTCAAATTATCTTTATTTTTATGTTTTTTTTATGCTTATATGTTTATGTTAATATTATCTTCAAATAAGGAGTGCCAAATTAGAGGAGCATCTAAAGCAATTGGGAGAGGATAAGGTCTAGTCGAGTTTACAAACTTGAAAGATAGCCAAAATTAACAAGTTTTGTCCATTTAATTGAATACAAGGGTGAAATTCAGAACAAAAATCAAGAAAAAATTATATCATAAGACAAGAAATCAAGATGTGTTGAAGGAGAGCTCATGATAATTTAGACTTATAATCATTTTTCTTCTTTGGGAGAGTTGTAAATTTTTAGGCTATAAATGAAATTTCCTTTCATTGAAGTTTTTATCTTCTTAATTAGCTATTTTTTTAGCATTGTTTAAATAGATAGAGATGAGCCAAATGAGAAATGAGTCGAGTGAATTCCTAGTAGATGACTTATTAATATATTTTGAATAAACTTTCAAAAGATTTATTAAGTATATTGTAATAAGAAAATTATCATGTATATAATAATTGAGAACCACATGAACAATTAATCAAAATTGAGCAAATAGGTTATCTAACTATCATGTCTTTTTCAACCTATTTTTTTACGTAATCATAGAGAAGTCATCATTTTGGATAGGCCACACCTTACTTTGGAGCTCTTTGCTTTGCACGGAAAATTATTTAAACTCTCTCAAACTGCTGTGATACCAATTGAAAGTGCTTATGGCACACCAAGAGTGAGGTGAATTGGTTATTTAAAAAACTTTTTGATATTTTGAAAAACATTTGTTTAGAAACAAACTTGATATGTGGAAGCATTAAAGTTATTAAAATGATTTAGAGAACATATATTATATATATATATATCTTATTTCAAAACAAAATTCAACTAACGATTAATCACCAAATGCATCTTTCACAAAGATAATCATGATAACACTATAGTACATTAAAAGTAAATTGCACAAAAAGTAAACTACGAAAGGTAAGAATATGAAAACTTGGTTTTCTAGTTCGGCCAAACTGACCTACATCCACTCCCCAAAGGTCATCATGTAATAGCTCAAACTCTTAACTGTCGAGATATTATCTTCTTTGGCATAAGTGCATTATGGTTTTATCCCATTGGTGTAACTTCAAAGGAGGTCACCCATCCAAGAATTTCTTTGGAATGAGCATGCTTAACTACGGAGTTTCTTAAATGAAATTCCAAACATTAGACAAACATGACAAAAATGCGAGGCACGTTAGCCAAAGTGAACAATATCTCAATACTTAAGAGCATGAGCTATTACATCTCCTCTTTGGGTATTGCGCTATACATGTCTCTCTTTCAACACAACTAGACGGAGAAGCCATTCTCCCTTAACTATGTAGAGAATTACCTTTACAAACTCTTCAAACCCGACGAATCTCCTCCACGACCCAGCAGAACTATCGTCCCTCCTTTTGCCCTCAAGCCCGATAAAGATGTTGATCCCTTATTTTGCCTTCAATCTCGATGAAGTTGTTCATCTCTCATTTCACTTCCAAGCCTAGCAAGAATATTTAGCTTTAAAGACTCTCCTTCCTAGAGCTCTTCTCCAAGAGGTCCACGTACATAAATAAAATCGGAGGACCTAAAGTACAGGCAAGCAAGATCAATCGTGTGAATCCCCTCACACTCTCTTGATACTTCTCCCTCTCTCAACCTCGCCTCCTCTCTCTTTTTTCTTTGTGAACTCTCTCCAAGCTCACTCATATAAGGAAGATGTCTCTAAATGCCAAAAAACTTGTTCTCTCAAGTCACAAAAGAGTATAAAAAAGGCTATAAAAGCCCTAATTTTCAATTTTAAATTTTATGATCATACAATATGATCATATATGATTAGTTCAATATCGTTGAAGATCACCCTATATAATTATAAATCATCTAGTACGATTAGTTCAAACCCTACAAAATGAACCAAAGTTCATCTAGAGAGCTCTCAGGTGGATCAAATAGCACGATAAATCCCTTATCATCTATTCCTGATAAATCCCTTATCCATCAATTCATGTTATTGAGATTTTAACTCCTACAATTCTTTTTGGGTCATCCTGTAAGGAGATTTTTAGATTGCTGATGTTCCTGGTAGCAGTTCTATGCTAAATTCAATGTCTCTTTCAAGGGGTAATTTGAAAATTTATTAAAAACTGGAACATTTTGTAATGCCCAAACATCCCTATTTAAGACATCCATTTTAGCTAAGAACACTAACTCACCCCTCAATTTCAGCATCACAAATTTCTATAAATGTTAAACCTTCTCTCTATTTTCATTACATGATTTCTTAAATAAGTTGTAGCAACTTAGGGGTGTCAAATTCGAGTCACGGGTCGGGTTTGGGACGAACCCGAAACTGACCCGGTATTATTCGGGTCAACTTGAACTCGATTCGTTTCGGAAAACGGGTCAATTTTTTGGACCCGAACCTAACTAGCTTTTAGTCTGGGTCAACCCGACATGACCAAAATGACCTGAAACTGACCAAAAATTACTAGTTTTCTAGTCAAAAAAGGGTCAATTTTTTATTTTTTAGTCAAAAGCGGGTCAAAATGGGTCAATATCTAGTTTTTGGGTCAAAACGGGATTGGGTTATTTTGTCAACCAGAACCCAAACTAGTTTTTGAAACTGGGAGATTTTTTGAATCGAAACCTAACCCATTTTGGGTTCGGGTTGACCCTAACCCGAAATTTTCAGGTTGGGTTTGAGTCAAATTTTTTAATCGTGTCAAATATTGACATCCCTATAGCATATTTTAGCCGCTCTACAAGTTTCCTTCAGCCATTTCCAGTGAATAGAAAGATTTATGAGTGAGAGGAATGAAGAAAAACTACACACATCAGCTGCTTTTAGTAATTATAGTAGCCAAACAATAAATTACAACAGTTCAAGATCAATTTACAACAATCCCTTACCTATTTTCCTTAACATTTTGGGTATTATAGTTCCCTTAGTATGAATTAATTAATCCCACATTATATTCATTTTTTTTCATCAATATTTCTATATATAAAAAAAAGAAGAAAAACTAACAAAATATTTTAGTGGTGAACATTTCTATAGAATGATTCATTTTGTCTGGATAACTTGAGATAGAGGTAGTCCCTCCTCTTCTTCCGTCTTTGCTTTCTAGTTGCCACTCATGATTGACATGTAAGAATTATTTGAACTTGCCTATATTGATGAATTCCTCAATTATGCTATGGAGAAGTATAAATTCCTTTGTGTCATGGTTATGATATTTATGGAAGGCACATTATTTTGATAGATTTTGAGTATTAAGTTGCACATACCACAAACGTGGCAGACCTAAGTATTCCTAGCATTTGATGTAATTTATAAAACTTTACATATGATCCTAAATGGCTTCTTGTTCAATTATGTGCTTTTATTGCACCTTAACCACAAGAATATGTTCATTCCTTAATCTTTTAGCATCATATGCTAAAATATTTTTTTGTTCTTCTTTATAATTTAAATTTAGTTGCTCTTCAACTTCATCTTCAAATGCTCGATCTCTAGCATTATATACTCAGTTTGTTAGATATGACACATGAAATATGTTGTGAATATCAGACATATACTCTAGTAACTATAACTTATAAGCAGGTCTCTTTATCCTTTTAATTATTTCAAATGGCCCAACCTTGTAATCGACTTTCCTTGCTTTCCAAATCTCTTGATACCTTTCATTGATATAATCTTTATATATACAAAAAATTCCAACTTGGAATTCCACAATTTAGTGTTCTGCATCATAGTACTATTTTATGCATGTCCTGTATTACTTTCAATTTATCTATGATCAGATGGATTCTTTCAAAAACATTATCAATTATGGCTGGCCCAATCAAACTTCTTTCTCCCACCTATGTCCGAGATAGTGGGGTTCTATATTTCCTATGGTATAGAGCTTCTTAATGGCGCCTTTATACTTGACTAGAAATATTTCTTGTAGGAATTCAATTAGAGAAATAAGATCTTCCTAGCTTCCACTTAAGTCTAAAATATAAAGCCTTAAAAGAACATCTAGTACTTGAATAATTCTTTTAGACTGTCCATCATGTACGAATAAAAAGTTATAATGAAGTTTAATTTAGTGCCCAAACCTTGTTGAGTGCCTGTTAACAACTTGGAAGTAAATCTATCATCTCTATCAGAGATTATTACCTTTGGTATTCCATTCAATTTTACAACCTCTCATACAAACTTGTGTCAATCTTTCAACTGAATAAACCTGTTAGATGGGAATAAAATATGCAAACTTCATTAGACAATCTACTATAACCTAGAAAGCATTATGTCTCTACCTTAATATAGGGAATCCCATGAAAAAATTTATTGTCACTTCTTTTTTATTTTCACTATAGAATAGGTAATGGTTGTAAAAGGCCTCTCGATCAATGATGCTCTAGTTTCACTAGCTGATATTCTTCATATTTGACAATAAAATTTGTTATATACTTCTTTAATCTAGGCTATTAAAATGCACCTTTCAGATCAATATACATTTTGATATTCCTCAGATGTATAACCTAAATAATGCGATTCATGTAAAATTTCCTTCTTCAAATGTCCAGAACTAGGAACCCATAGCTTGTCCTTACAAAGAATGATACCATAATTAGATAATTCTAGTTTAGGTTTCTTGCCGAACTTAATTTGATCAATCAACTTCAAATATTCTGCATCTGACTTTTGAGCTTCCTAAATCTTTTTTATAGAGATGGTTGGACAAATCATTTAAATCAAAATACTTGAATATCGATCAATAAGAGCAATCACCTTTAATTCTAACTTCTCAATATATTGAATTAAAAAATCATCAGAGGAAAGAAGAAGACTTGACATCCCATATGACTTCCTACTCAGAGCATTCACCACCATATTTGCTTTGCCAATATAATAATGAATAGTCATATTATAATCCTTAAATAGCTCAAGTCATCTCCTTTATCTTAGATTCAAATTCTTCAATGTAGATTTGTACTTTAAACTTTGATAATCAGTGAACATCTCGCACCTGACTCTGTACAATTAGTACATCCATATCTTCAAAGCAAATACAACATTAACAAGCTCTAAATTATATGTTGGATAATTCATGTGGCTTCAACTTTTTGGAAGCATGTGCTATATTTTTTGTGCTATATCTGAATGCATTCAAATCCTTTTATTGATGTATTATTGAACACCTAAAATCTCTTTGTACCTATTGGGATGGTCAAAATTAGAGCAGCTAACAAATAACTCTTTAATCTCTAAAACTCTCCCCATAATAAGATGTCCAAATGAAAGTTATTAAGTTCTAAATAAATCTCATTAGAGTTGTAGTGATTCAAGAAAACTCTTTCATAAACTTTCTCTAATAGCCAGGCATTCCTAAGAAGCTATATACCTCATATGCCATAGTATGCCTTGACCAATCAGCAATAGCCTAAACATTTTTGGGATATATAGAGTAACTTTACTAGTCACCGCATATCCCAAAAATAAGATAGTCCTCAGCCCTAATTTATATTTAAATAATTTCACGTACAACTTAATATTGTCTTAGTATATCTAGAATAATCTCTAGATATATTTCATAATCCTCTTTAGAGGATAAATAAACTAGAATATAACCTATGAACATGATCAAAAATTTATCTAGATATTTATTAAAATCTTTGTTCATCAGATCCATAAAAGACTGCATGTGCATTGGTCTCATCAAAAGGTATAACTAAGAATTCATAATGTCCATATTGAGCATTGAATGAAATCTTCATTACATCTTCCTCTCTTAATTTCCCTTGATAATATCTTGGTCTCAGAATAATCTTTAAAAAAACACAGAAGCTCCCACAAGATGATTAAATAAATCATCAATACTTAGAATATGATACTTATTTTTTATTATGATCTTATTCAATTCCATGTAAGCGATACACATGCACATAATATAACATTTATCTTTATAAATAGAAAATGTTCTTCCCATAGAGACACACTAGGAAAAATGAAACATCTATTAGTTAACTCATGAAGTTGTACCTTTAACTCTTGAAGTTTCTTAGATGTCATTCTATATGGAGCCTTGGATGTTAGAGTAGTATCCAAAAATATATCAATACAAAAATCAATCTCCCTATATGGTGGTAAACTTACAAACTCCTCGAGAAACACATCAAAAAATTCATTCACTTTTTAAACACATTCCAAGGACCTAGAATCCCTTCTTTTATCTCAAACATATGCCATAAATATTGTATAATATCTCCTCTATAACTTATTTACTTGTGCAACATATATTAAATATGATAAGACTCCCCTCCTTGAAATAAGAATCTCTCAATATCTAGAAATAAATTAACTATCTTTTTCAAACAAATAATCTGGGCTCTTACCAACTTAACCAATTTATATCCAAAATAATGTCAAATTTAAAAATGGGTAATAATGCCATACTAGAACTCCAATTCTTACCATACATCTCTATATCATAGAAGAATAATCTACTAGTTATAATATCATCCCCAATCAGTAAAATAATAGATAAAGAAGAAGGAAATAATACAAAATAAAAATATAGAAAATTAAAATAACTATTAAAAATATATGAATGAGTGTTTCTAGAATCAAATAAAATGTAGTAGAACATATCAAAAATATAATTCATACCTTTAAAAAAAATGTGGAGCATCCTGAGCCTTAGGTTGAGTCAAACTATATACACATGCCATTATGGAGGTGGGCCAACTAAACTACCAAGCTCTCTATGATAGCTCCCAAAGGGCTTCATTGCCACAAAACCAGAACCACTACCTCATCTAGACGATCCCTCATTAAATACACAAGGTGGAACTATCCTTGGTCTCCTATCAGTCTAATAGAACTCTCATACCTTGGCTCAATATGTCAATCAGGTTATACTTGTGGAAAATAAACTACCATGTGCTTAGTCTGATCACATAAAAAATATTAAGTTTTCATCATAAAGCATTAACTTAAGTGTCTCATTCTAAACCTTCGGCACACATGTGGCCAACCAGCAGAACCTCTAAAATTAAAAATGTTGCCACCAACAAGAGCTAAAATAGATGGTTCGCCTCTCCTAGAGTCTCCAAGCCCAAACCTACTCCACATTTTAGAAAATCCACTACTAAAAAACTTATAACTAAACATCTTCCTATTAGCAACCTACTATTGTTAAGTTGCTGACAAATCATTATTAATCAAGTGGGCCCTCTCAACTAACTTAAAAAAATAGAAATGTAAATACAACTAATGACTGCCTTAGATAATCTCGAAGCCCTCTCAAAAACTTGTAACACTTCTCATCAGGATTGCTAACCAACTGCAACATGTTTCTAGCTAAGATAATGACCTTTAACTCATATTGCATCACATATCGACTCCCCTAAACAAATGTAAAAAAATGTATCCTATATTTGTTGCCATGTAGACAGAGGTATGAACCATAATCTAAAGATGTTTTTAAACTCCTCCCAATTGATCAGGGAATTCAACCTTTCTTGAAACTTCTCCCTTTATTGGCCCAATCACTTGCACTCAGCCTCTCCATTAAATAGAAATATAGTAGAGGTACCTTCCTCTTAGAATGACAAAGTCTTTTATAGACTTATCGACCAATTTTCTACGACTCTAAGCTCAACTGTACCCTAAAATCTTAAAGACTTTAACCTCAAAAATATTTACAAGTGTCTGACAATGTCATCAGATCAAATATAAGAGATCTTTCTATGGATTTCATTCATCAGTTATGCTACCAGATTGATTGTAATGCCCTAAGACCTAAATTAAAAGAAATATCTATTTTATCTTTTGATTATCTATCGAAGATCCTATAAAATCATCAATAAAATTAATATATCTAGCAGACGCAACTAAACATAATACAATAACAACAACAACATCAAGCATTTGTACCACTACGTGGGGTCAGCTACATAAATCCTTTTTCTTCATTGTGTCCTATCAAAAGTCAAATTCTCATTTAAATCTAATAAAGAAAGATCATTTTTAATATTTTCTAACCAAGACTTTTTAGGTATACATCTACCTTTCTTAACATAAGTCAAATCTAATACCTCAACTTTCCTAATTGAGTCATCAGAAGGCCTCTGTTTAATGTGACCAAACCATCTAAGGAAACTATATCTAATCTTATCTTCCAAAATAGATGGTGATATTATCTTAGTATTATGCTTCTCTTTTAATGTCTAACATTTAGCACCATAAAGCATTGCATGTCTCACCACCGTCTTATAAAATTTTCTCTTAAGTTTGAGGGGGGATTTTCTATTGCACAACAAGCCCGATACATCACTCCACTTCAACCATCCAACTTGAATTCTACTGATAATATCCCCATATATTTTTCCATCACTCTGAACAATAGATCCAAGATATCTAAAACATGTACTCTTATTAATGACTTGATTGCCCAAAGTCACAGTCTCATGATTAGGTCTATTGCTACTAAAATTACACTCTATATATTCAGTTTTAGATATAATGAAGCGAAAACCTTTAGACTCTAAGGTTGACCTCCATAATTCAAGTTTACCTTCAACTCCTTCTCTAGTCTTATCAACAAGAAGAATATCATCAACAAAAAGCATACACCAAGGTACACCCTCTTGCAATTTTCTAGTAAGAACATCCATGACTAAAGCAAAAAGATATGGGTAACATAATATATGTCAAAAATCTTTCACTATATTCTTTCATTAAAATCTTATTTATAATAGTAAGGAGATCATTATAATAAATAATCTATCACAAGTATTTTTTTTATCAATATTAACAATAATAAAAATAAAATAATAGATCAAAACATCAATATATGCATCTATATTCAATTTTCAAAAATTATATACATTACTTAGGTTCTATACATTCATGTCATAACTACTCTATCCTGAGTACAAAATAATAACTAAAGTAAAAAAAAAAAATAGAACAAGAGGAATCCTGATCTATCTCTCACTTCTACTCCTTACCTTGACCTAAAATTATTTAACCATATATAATGAGTTAAAAAGCCTAATTGGTCACTAAAACTTACAATTAAATTTATAGCACGATAAAGTAGTAATATGTATTTCAGGGATAAAATCATAGCAGTAGTATTCATATAATGATTAAATCAGTGTAGAAATAATAAAATTAATATACAATAGTAGTAGAATCTATAAACAATAAAATACTATGATATAGAAATCAGTAAAGTAGTGAACCAATATGAGTGTTAAATTTATAAAGCAATCGTCATATATATAGTACCAATTAATATAAAAATCAGATTAACCATCAAATAAAAATATTAGTAAAGATTGTTAAAATCAAATCAATGTTAAAAATTATATAGGAATGTAAATATGTTATCCAGTTATTCTATATTAGTATTAAATCAATATCTTAATTGCATGCTCAATATATCTTATATATCACATGCTTAATGAATATATCGTACTTTTTATATCAATAAATCAATAACAGTGTGAATAATAAACTAATTAATAATATGAATAATGCTTCAATAATATTTATTTTAGTAGTCACATCAAACAAGTAGAATTCTAGCTATACAGTATTTTTTAGTATCATTGTCAATATCAATAACTATTAGCTCATTAAATAGAGCCATCACTCTTTGCCCATCATTACTGTAAGAATATCCTTATAACTCCTAATCAGTGTATCATGTGAATTAGTAGTGGATAAGAATAAACTATAGAATTTAAAGGAAATCCCTTTGGCTGATTATCCTGTACAGGTCAACTAGTCTCCAACCAATAAGTCAATCAATCCTTACTTATCTTTTACACACATATTATTATCATAATACTATTACACTAATCTCAATCATATATCTACATTTATTTCTAATGTACTATACAAAATAAAATATAATTAAGTTTAACTCAGAAAGTAATAAAATATATTAATGGTAGACAACAAAAAATATACTAAGCAAAAGTTTAAATTTTTAGAATTTAACCAAATTATCAAATTTTATATAAAATAATATTCTAAACCTTTAGTTGAATTAAATAATATTTTTTAGATATCAAAATAAATTTTTGAGAAGAAACAAAATGCTATATTTTCAAAATTACCTGGTAAAATGTCAAATAAATAATCAAAATATTCATAATCTCTATCTCTATAATATATAAAAAGGTATATGGTGAAAGTTTTAGCAATACAAAATTTTCATCATTTTTTATAACAAAAATATAAATTTTATCAAAAAATATAAAATCATTGAAAATAGAAATAGGGTGTAATGATTGCTTATAGCGAGATGAAAAAAAATCTCCCAATAGCATAGACAGATGAAAATCAGTCTACGGCCTTCAAATCTCATGTTATATTTTATGACTCATCAAATATCCCTCTCATTTCATTAAACCACTCTCTATTAGCTAAATTTATAAGAAAAGAAAAAGATTCATAAAATTTATATAATAGTTTAAGATATTTATAATAAAATTTTAATATACTTATTTAATTTAATTAATTTTATAATATAAGATTCATATAAATTTTGTTGAGAATTTTAAAATCACAAAAAAATATTCATAAAATAAATCATTTTATTTACAAAATAATTGTGAAATTGATTTGTAAAATAGATATCTGGCCGTCCCAAAATCCCTACTTATACCCACATATATCAATTTCTTAAGGATTTTTGTGAGTGCCAAAAATTATGAAAAAAAATCATGTGATTAAAGTATTACAGTCTAAATGCTATACCAAAGATGATTTATAATTTGGACTTATAATGACTCCAAAAAAAAAATATGGGTTATTACATATTAAGCCCAGTACAAACCCAAACTTTAAAGCTTTCAATGTAATGTTCAAGAAATCAATATGCATGCTCATCTTAATTAATGAAATCCATAGCTTTCAATAAAATATATTTTCAATTATAAAGAGTACAAATCAATATGATCAGTAATGAAAAGTTAGAATCATTATGCTGAAATCCATATATCATATCAATAATATGTGTGAGAAAGTAAATGGGTCAATAATCAAATAATCAATATAGTAGGAAACAACATAAGAAATAACATGTCAATATTGTAATCATTCAATATTGCAATTCTATCAGTGAGATGAATCATAAACGTATAGGTATCACATCAGTATATTATGTGTCAATTAAATTATATATGCATGGACAAGAATGAGAAATGCATGAATCAATTATTGGTTATTTTGTATACTATCAATGTAAGCATCAATATCATGTAATTCAACAAGGCATGATATATAATATTAATGTGTTATTTCCATCTTTTCTTGTGTCATCTATCAATTTTATTATTTATCCATTAAGCTACTTATCATTATAGGTGACTTTCAATAATCTATAAAAATTCATCACTCTTTATCCGTTGGCGTAATCAATCATCAATTAAAAATTACAATCGAGATAACACCACAAATAATCTTAAAAAATTTTGAGAACCTACCTTGCTTTGCAAGGTATTAATTTTTAAGAGTCAACCCATATTAATTTTAGTGTTAACAGTTAGGCTTCCTTACATGCAATGACTTTTTATAAGAAATTTAATAATCATATAAAATGCTAATTCACTATTATAAAGTACATACCAATATTCTAATTAGTTATATACCAAAATTCTAATATACTACAATGCACATATGCCCTATAAATCAAATTAAGCTGTCATTTCTTTCTTGCATATATTTCAATAATCTAGTAAAATCACTTAGAAAATCATAACAATCAATATACCAATTGAAATTTCATAATATTATAATCATAATATCTATATCAATCATATCTATCATGTATAAAAAGTTATATGATAAAAACTCAACAAATCATGAGAAAATATAATTTTATCACTTTTGAGAAAACTTAAATTAGCAAACTCAAAATCATTGAAAATTAAAATGGGACATGGGCTACTTACAATGATCATAAGACTTTTCCTAACTAGAGAAATTGATAAAAAAATGACTAAAAGTAGATTTTTCTTTCTTCCTCTCTCCTCTCCCTTTCCCTTTCCCTTTCTTCTTTGTTACCCAACAAGCTACAAATAGGGGAAGGAAATGGAGAGAAAAAAATATAAATCTCATTTAGTTTGTGGCATTGTGGTGCCCAAGTGACCTAGTACCACGTCTTCACATGATGTTTCTAGAGTTACTATAGAACAAAGAGAAGTGGAGCTGAGAGACCACTCTCTAGCTCTTCTCAGCACTCGCTTTGCCTGAAAGCATAATGTCACAACACTGCTACAGGAAAAATTTTGGAAAACCATATAATCCAAAATATGGTTGTTACACTAATAAACTAATAAATGGAATTAGAGCTGACATCAAGAATGATACTTTGTAGTGGTAATAACTAGTTGGCACTTCACCCATCATTCATATCAGGATCTTGCGGATCCATCAGGTAACTACACAGAGCACATGGTTGAACATACCATGTACATGAAAAAAAAAAAATGAATTCCCCAACACTATCCAAAACTATCTCACATGATTATGGATCAATTCATATAGCTCTATTTTACAACCAGCCTCCTAAGATAATTATTCTAATACCAAAAAGGGACTGTCACAATAAACACAATGTGACCCACACACAGGATGGGCCTTATCACATTAAGTGGTGATAACTAATCCCAAGATTTAAGTTTTGAATACTTTTCATATTTCTTTTAAACTAAAATAAATTGAAGAGCCACTAATTAGCTTCTAATTTATAGAAAATAAACTCATCCGCACATTTTTTTTTTCATTCATCATCAAAATATATATATGCATAATAGAATCTACATAATATAATATTTGGCTTTAAATCATAACAAAAAATAAGATAGAACTAGCTATGATTATACAAAAATTAGAGAATTACATATACTGACTAAGACAAATCAAAACTTGAAATGTTCGCTACTCAACAGGCTCCCTCTTCCCTTGACTTGAAACAGAATGCGTAATAGGTTCGAGCTAATACAACTCCGCAGGTCACACCTATCGAAATTAATTTTTTAATAATTAACCCATTATGTATCTAACTAAATTTAAAAGTAATTATTAACAAATTATTGTACATAATAAATTGAGCAGCATATTGCTTGTAAATAACGAAAATGTAACAAACTTTTAAATTTAATGTAAATAAAAAAGTAATAGATTTCTCTTAGGCCCTTATAACTCCCATAAAAAACATATATCAAAATTCAGGCCCTTTTGAATCCCAATGCTTAGTAGCATATTAGATATTCAGAAATTCATGCCCTTATAAATTCTTGTTCATTTAACACAATAGAACTTCCTTCAACATCAAATTTTCTCATAATAATACATTTTAAGCATATAAGCACCTATATAATTATATTTCAATAAAATAAATGTAAATAAATTAATTGGATGAATTTATAGTATGCACTATAGGTAGCTGATAATTTGAAAAACTCAGCATAATTTAAGTTTTCAAAAAATTCACCAAATTATTAAGGATTAATTAGAATACTATTTTGAAGCTGTAATTATACTATTGTACTATTTTGATAACAATCCAATATGTCATAGGCTTTTTTCTCTTGCTCTCAATTTATAGGTATGAATTGAGACCTAACATCATAAAAAAGTTTATATTTAAGATTAAACTAAGTGATAAAACCCTATGAAAGCTTACTATAAATTTTGTATTTGTCAGATGTAGTTATTTGATTACATTGATAGCATATAATGATATTCAAATAAGGAGCAAATTTATGTGAAATTATTGGCTAACTTCACTAGGGCTAGCCAAGTACAAATGAGCAGCTATGTTAATCGCCTTGAACGATTTGGCTTAATTGCTCCTAAGATAGAGCATATTGTGTGAATTGTGCCAAGTAATTGTGATGATTGATTGAAGACCTTAGGCTGCCTTTGACTGAAATGAAAGTTCTTGCCGATTTCACCATTTGTAGGGGCAGAGCCAAGATATCTTTTGAGAGTGGGCAAAATATAATTTGAGAGTACATAACCTTAAGCAAGAAATATTTTTTTTTTAGAATTTCGAGCAAATTTATTTTCTGATGAATGGGCCAAAAAAAGTGTTAAAAAGTTTATTCTATTAAATGAAAAGACAAATAAGAGCATATATTTACTTGTATTGAGGTTTTCATAGGTTTTCTCTGACTTATTATATAATCTTGCTCATATTGCTTAAATGCTTTTTTTCATGCAGCATATCAACCTGGGTGGATAATCCTCATACATTTAGGGTTCATTTAGGATAGCTTTCCTAATTCTTTATGAAGCAGCTTTAAAAAAAAAAAAAAAAAGTTCGAAAAAAATTTATACTAAAAAACTATATTAGAAAGCAATAAAAAATACTATACCAAAAATAATCTAATAAATTATAGGAGTTCATTGCCATTTTTTTCCTCTAACTTTTCCTTCTTCTATCTGAGCTAATACTACTATAAAGTGATAATTTTTTTTTTTTGGGAAAAATTGAGGGCATAACCTATTTCCATTAGTCAAAAACTAGTTACATGTGTAAAAACAACAAAAGGAGAAACCCAAAAAACAATGACGAAGAGCAAAAAAAAAAAAAAAAAAAAAAAAAAAAAAGGAAAAGCCAGTAAAGGCTGTGTAAAAACCTACACATGCAAAATCAATAGGAATGCAAAAGATAAAAAAGAACGAGCTAACCCAAAGGATTAGAAGGGCTTAGCCAAATAGAATTGCCACAGGAACAACAGTCCCCTAAAAAAAAAAAAAAAAAAAAAAAGGAAAAGCCAGTAAAGGCTGTGTAAAAACCTACACATGCAAAATCAATAGGAATGCAAAAGATAAAAAAGAACGAGCTAACCCAAAGGATTAGAAGGGCTTAGCCAAATAGAATTGCCACAGGAACAACAGTCCCCTAGTTGCAATATAAGCTGTTGTGTCATAGAATACCAAAAGATTTCCATCCAAGGGGAGATAAGGCAATTCTAACATCATTGCCCACCAAAAACCGAACCCACCCGCCAATCAGATAAGAAATAGGCAGAATTATATTCTGTATCAGCCAAGAAAAAGCCAACGACCTCACAAAAAACCCCATCGAGCGCCTTACAGCAAGTTCAGAAGGAATTCTGAGCTTCCCCATTTTGTGATTTTAGTGAAAACAACTCTTCGGATCTGGTGGCAAACTGTGATAATAGAGACTTGTGAATTCCCAAATTTCCTCTCCTTTCTTTCCATATCTTATAAAAGGAGAAACAGGCCATGAGATAATATATGGGATGAGCCTTAACATTAATCTCAGAGATGCTATCAAACACTTGGAATAAATTTGGCATAAGTATGTGGCTTTTAAGATGAGCCATCAAGTTCATAATGATAGTAAAAGTAAAATCACACTCATAAAATAAATGAGCAGTAGATTAGGCATATGAATTGCATAAAACACAATGCTGATTAATAGAAATTCCTCTTAAGATCAGATTATCCACAGTTTTGAGCCCATTAGTAAACACCACCCAATAGTTGGCAGAGAAACATAAAGCATGTCTATAGTGCCAAACAAATGGTGCCAGATAACTGTAGAATACTTTTTATGAAAGTAGTTAAGGAACATTTTGAGGCCCAATGCTTTGCCATCACCCCAGTATAAGCAAAATGAGTTATCAACAGTTAATTGATTCATAATTTCAAGAATAGAGGAGGTGTAATCAAGGGGATCGGAACAACCCATCCAACATCATTTAATAACACATCAATAGAAGCCTTAAGGGGAAAAATCCCCTGTATGAGCAGTAAACCAGGAACCTCCCCCAGTCTTTTACCCAGGAGACCATTTAATCCATATTCTACCCGAATTGGAGCAATGAAAATTATTGCAACTTTCTTCCTTGTGAAACACCAAGTGATTGTTGAAGAAAAAGAATCAGACTGATCTAAAAGGTGGATCCTGTTCTCTAGAATACATAATATATCAAGCCCCATAGATTGGGCTAATCTCTTGCAGCAGAAAATTTTATCAGAGGAGGAAAAGCCTCTAATATTCCAAGCTGCAATATAGGGACTAATCATTTATTTTTGGAATTCGGGGGCTTTTTGGCTCTCCCCTTGAGGATATTGCTTGTGAAGAGATAGTGGCTTTAGTAGAAGCGTTGTCTTGAAACTCACCGTTAGAGAATGTGGAAGTGTATGAAGAGGCAGTGTCTTGCTCGCTGTTGTAATTTTGGAGAACATCAAATTTGTTTTTAGAAGATGCAATTGTGGAAACCCTTAAAACAGGAGGCACCACCTCCTGCTGCCTTGGTGATAAGTTAGTGGGGGAGTTAAGGTTTGGGAGAGAGGGGCTATTATGGGGTGGCTGAGCCTCGGGGGCTGAAATAAGGCTAGTGGAGGTAGTTAAGGAGGGAGCATTGGAAGAAGAACTAGGGATACAAATAGAGGGAATTGAATTGGCCAGGTTGGTGGAAGGGGAATTCAAGATAATTTGTAGCGGAATGAGGGTGGAGGAGGGAGAGGGTGAAGTGATAGAAGGGTTTTGGATGGAGGTGGTAGTAAGTTGACTGGAGGTAGGAATTTTGGAAGGGGGAGGAGAAAGGAGTTGTTAGGCAAGATAACACCTTTGAAAGCTGGGGGGGCATGACTGGATCCTTTTACGAGGTTGGTGAAAGAAGCTACACCCTCTGGTAGAAGGCTCGTTAAGTGAACTTGGGTTTGGGTTTGATGAGCAGGCAAATGAGGAGTGAGCTAGGGATTTGCAATGGGCACAAAGTTCTGGTTTCCACTCATATTGTACTTTAAGTTGAATCACTTCTCTTCCAGGGATATAAGGATGAAATCAGGAAATTTGCAAGGCGAAGAAACTTGTACGCATGCACGGGCGTAAGTAAACCTGATTTTTGCCGTAATTAAAGCATCAACCGTAATCGTGATACCAATTTTAGAAGCAATCCAAGATATTCCTTCTGAATTCCAGCAGACGAGAGGAAGGTCAATGATCTTGCCCCAGATAGGGACGGAAGAAAAATTCTCTCTAATCTGATGAAAGTGAGGATACCTTTTTGAAAGATAAATGGCTTACCTAAGAAATACCAGGCCCCTTTCGACCAAACCATATCGAAATCTTCCATAGCAGTGAATTTAAAAAAGGAAAAAACCATCACTAAAAGCTATGAGCTGAAAATTATTAAGTTTCTAAACTCTTTTTTTTCCGTAGAAAGAAGGGATTCATAATATGGTCGTTTATCGAGAGAGTACCCAACCAGAAAGAGATCCCATTCGGGAGCAGCCGCGGAAATCTTTTTCTTGTTGAAAGGCATAATTTCTTATGGAGTATCCATGAAGGAGATAGGAAGGTGGGTGGTGGTGGTTTCAGGTGTAGCTACGATATTAGACCAAAGTCGGTCTAAAGCCATAGAAATTGTCAGTACAGAGGATGATAGTAGTGAGGAGAAGCTGTGAGGGGATAGTGAAGGGTTCATGTGGGCTGGAGAAAGATGATGACCCCCGGTGAAAGCCAGAGACATACTCGGAAGGCGGCTAGGGTTTATCTCTACGCAAGGCAGTTACGGTTTTTCTCTTCATAACATAGTTTGTATAATATATAACCTAGTTGCAGAATATATTTCTTTGTGTGATAATATTATCTATAGATAGATTTATATCTAACATATTTTATTGAAAATGAATTAAAATATGCTAACAAATAAAATGATAAGATTAATTAGAAGAGCTTATAAAAAAACATTTTATATGCCGGAATGTGGATCTGCCACTAGCTATAAATCCATTTTATTTTTCCTTATGCTTAATTTTTTTATTTTTTATTATTTTTTAATTATTTTTTTATTTTTTTCCCCATACTTAAATTGAACCCAATATATTTAATTTCTAGGGCACAAATATACATAAAAAAATAAAGTAATGCGAGTTCTTTATAATATTTTAAATGAAATGCCAAAATAAGATTTCCTTTGTGATAGCATTTTTACTATTTTCTACAAAAAATTTTAGTATAATTTTTTTTTAAACTACTTAAAAATAATAGTCAGAATCTGTCCAAAACGAGAGTGATATATGATGTAAAAATTATCTTGATCGGTCACGAATCTCAAGGCAAAATCTAGTTGAAAACTTCAAAAATTAAACCTGGGATCATTTGAACTCCAATTTCAGCAAACTTATAGTCGAGTTGAGCGTCTCGGAAATACAAACTCAATCCGAGCCTAAATGGGTCCAAATCAAGGACCCAAAGCGCTGTTGGAAGGTTCAAACCACAATATGGATTGTTAAACGGTTTCCAAACGTATCATGCTTAAATCGAGTGGCTTGACGAGATGAGTCCAACGAGCCCAAGATCCCTGAATTCCGAAGTCATTAAGACCTTCAAATGCCTGATAAATGTCTCATCAATTTATGGGTCATGCCACTCAATAAAATCTATAAATAGACCCCTCATTTCTCTTGAGAGGGGACCCATGGCCGAAGCAAGAAGAGAACAAGAGAAAGATTAGAGGGAAGAAACTCCTCTACGACCACCACCGAAATTCTGCCCAACACCCGAGTAACACTAGAATTATGCCCGATGCCCGAGTGACGCCAGAAATCTTCCCAACGCTCAAGTGACGTCGGAGTTCTACCCAAGTAACGCTGGAGTTTCACCCGAACTCTAAGTGACGCAAGAATTCCGCTTGACCTCCAAGTGACGCCGAAATTCCTCCCGACCTCTAAGTGACGCTGGAGTTTCACCCAAACTCCAAGTGACGCCAGAGTTCTCCTCGGCTGCAAACGGACGCCGGACCTCCGCTCGTCACCAAGTTTCTACCCATTGTCGGACTTCTATTGGTTGTCGGACATTCGCTGGACATCTATCCGAAGATGGATATCTATCAATTACTGGACTTCTACCTGACATAGTCCTTCCAACATCCGTCGCCCACCAACTACAGTCCTTCTGACCTCCGTCACCCACAAACAACGGCCTTTTCGACTTATGTCGCCCACCGACTACAGTCCTTCAGACCAAACAAACACATCAACTGGGATTCTTTGTAATTCTCATCATGTAATGTACTCTATATGATGTACATCAAGATAAGGCCTTCCCCCAAGGAAGGGCCTCATTTGTAATCAATTATAAATAATAGTGGATTCATTAAAACTAGGCTAGGTCCCGTGGTTTTTCCCCCTTTTTAGGGGTTTTCTACGTAAAAAACTTGGTATCTCATTTAATGCTGCACCCTCTCTCTTTATCTTTGTGCGTGCTGGATTTTCGTACAATGCTGAGACGTTAAACTTTATATTTCTCTACTGCCGCGAATACTCTTGGACGCAACAAAGAGAAATTATTCAGTGCAGCTTCCGAAAGTAGAGTTACATCTGAATTATGAGTGTATATATTGTGTAAATATTATGTACAAATAAATATAATATATATTTATACCAGTATGTGCTCACTCACAGTTCTAATGTAGAATTGCGTCCGACTTAGGCACAGAATAATTTTTCCCCAAAGGACGCATAAATTGAATTTTGAATTCCAGCTTGAATTCCCTCGGGCGGTAGCGCTCCTTAAGTGAGGCCCAATCCAATGTGGGGCAGGAGGTTTCTGGGGTGGTTGCCTCTCCTAGGTTATCCGAGGATTAGTCAAGCCGTCAAGCACCCTTACGAAGATAACAGTGAGTGAATACCCCATTTTCAAAAAAAAAAAAAAACTTCTAAAATGAGAACCGCACGGCCTACGATTCCTCTCCCAATTGTTCACACCACGAAAAAAAAACTTGAAACTTTATTTGGGCCTGTCTAAGTAGTCAGCTACCACAAATAAACTATCCTCACGTGCTTCATATCTCATTAAATATTCCTTGAAAGTCGTGCTATTGTTGTTGTCAATAAATCTCTAATTTTTAATGTTCGCACGAGTAAGGTCACACTTCTTAAATAATTTAACAATTATATTAAAATTATGTCATATGCATTATATCTACCTAATATGACAAACTCTTCATTGAAAAATAAGATAATGTTACATAATAAATTATAAAAGTATTTATTTAAGGATGAAGGAAATAAAAAAAAAGTATAAATTAATCTTTTGTTGTATTGTTTGAGATTAGGTAATAAATATGATTAATTGAGTATTAGTTTTGTAAATAGATAACTTTATGATTTATTTCAGATAGCTTTCTCTTTCAATAAAGTTTTAGATGTTAATATGTTATATAATTATCATAAATGTTATATTATTACTGTTGTGGGATAGAATATACGTGGTAATAGAGTTAGAAATTTTCGTCTCAGTGTAGTACGCATATCCATCATATAAACAAAAGAAAAATGAACAACATAATTTTTATGTGGAAAACCCTGAAAAGTGAAAAATCATGGGGCCACGTCCAGTTTAAATGATTCCACTAGTGTTTGATTAAATTACAAGTATAACTAGTCTTTGAAATCGAAGACGATCATACTACAATAATCAGCCATCGGTTTGAAATCCAGTTACGAATGAATATCAGAAATTGAGCGACATTTGGTGGTAGGGTGAAAATCTGACTTCAATTGATGGTCGAGCAGAAGTCTGGCGTTAGTCAACGGTCAGTCAGAAATCCGATGACATTCAGTGACCGGGTAGAAGTCATGCGGTGGTCGAGGAGTGGTGGCAATATAACTCTCTTCATTCTCTTCATTTTCTTCCTTGCTTGGGACCCTCCTCTCATCCTCTTATGTTATGAAGAATGAGGGGTATATTTATAGTTTCTGAGAGTGGCATGGCCAGTAAATATATAGGAGGGTTTGAATGGACGGTCAATATCGACTCCTTTGATCATGGTCCATTTATCGAGCATTTTAATGCCTTAATGATGTTAGAATTTCGTGATCTTGGGCTCGTTGGATTCGTCTCGCCAAGCTGTTTGATTCGACTATAAGCATGTCACATTTAGAAATATGATCATCCAAATTATGGTTTGAACCTTCCAAATATGCTTTGAGTCTTCAATTTGGACACATTTGGACTAAAATTGAGTCGAATTTCTTGTCGTTGTGTTTGCCTTTTCAAACGTTCAATTCAACTATAAGTTTATTGAAATCGAAGTTCATATAGTCTCGAATTTAATTTCGAAAGCTTTCAACTCAGTTTTGCATCGAATTTGTACCAATGAAGATAATTTTTTATAATATATCAGTTGCCCCCACCCCATTTTTGACTTCAAAGCCCACAAAATTCAAAAATATATGTTACATGAGAAATTTTCAATGTAGTTCAAAATTTTAGAATGGCTCAATCGTGGTTGTAGAGATCCAGATTAGTTTCAAAATTATTAAAATTGAGTCTGGAATGTCGAAAAATAGTCACAGAGACCCTAAAAATGTCTGAATTAGATTATGCATGCTAGGCTCAAACGTGCATTGGTGGCCTTACCAGCCGACACGAGACAATTATTTTCTTTTATATATTAACTGTCGGAGGCAAATTCCCGCCAAAAAACGAGTTGTACCGAGCAAATACCGAGCAATACCAAACAATAACGAAGAATACCATCATTTGAAGACCCAATACCGAGTTATATCCGGCTTTACCGAGCAAATACCGAGTTATACCAAAGTTGTACCGAGTTTTTCCAAGAAAAACTCGGTACAACTCGGTATTTCTCGGTACAGCTCGGTATAACTCGGTATTGGTTTTCAGAGAACGGTATTCCTCATTATTATCAAATAATACCTAGTTGTATCAAGCAAATACCTAGTTTTTTGATGGGAAATTGCCTCCGACCGGACGTTCCTCTACGTCCTTGCACCGGATGTAATAAAAGTTCCTTCCTGGGAGCCTACGTAGCTGCGTGACTGAAGGTTTGTGCACCCCTTCGATACTAGTAACCGGCTACCGGTTATAATACCTTTTTTGTGTGCTCAATTTTTTTTTTATATTTGGCGGGTCGCGGTTACAGTCCGTCCTGCCTCTATTTTTTTTAATATTATTTTTGCGGGAGAGATTTTTTTTGAGAATTTTTATTTTTTCTTTCTTTTTTTAGAGAGAAAATTTTTCTCTTCTTTTTTTAAAATAATATTCTTATAAATTTTCTTTGAATATTCTCAGGATATTCTTATTTCCAAAATAATCTTAGAATTTTTTTGGAATATTTTTGTTCCTACAGAATATTCCTCCTTCCTTATTATCCTATAAATAGCCCCTTGGGATATGGGAGAAATTGCTATTCTCCTTCTCCCTTCTTCCTATAACTTTTTTACAATCGAGGCCATACATTATCTTGAATAAGTGGCATCCCCTATTAAGTACAAGTGCCTCTCTCTTGTGTAGAAGTAAGATTATTCAACCTTCCTTTCTTTATTCCCCATTTTTCTTCTTACTTTAGAGCCTTTCCATTATTTCTGATAGGTGGCATCATCTATCCAAATTCAATGCACATCTTTTGTGTAGAAGAATCTTTCTCCTCCTTTCACTTTCTTTCTCCTATGATTTTCTTCTTATATTAGAGGCATTTCACTATCTGAGATATGTGACATCCTCTATCAAGCTTTAGTGCCCATCTTTTGTATAGAAAAAGTCATGATGAGAGTTTACTCCCTCAATAAGCTACCCTTGATAGATAAAAACAAACTACCTTTCGTAAGTGAGGATGATTTGAGAAGATTCTGTTGTAATAATACCCAGGAGGAGAACTAGTGAGTGTCAATATACGAGAATAATTTTGATGATGTTTGAGCAGAAGTCAGACATTGATGGACGATCGGGTAAAAGTTCGATGGTGATCGATGGTTGGGTGGAGAGTTGAAGGAGATAGTTGGAGGGTGTGTTATTAATAGTAGTGGAGTGAAAAGCCATTAATGATTGATATGAAGTGAAGGACTAATGATAGACATCAGGCGAAAGGCCGAGGATGAAATGATCAAGTTGCATTTTGCTAAAGGTAATATACATCCATACTGACGAGTGCGGACATTAGGCATCCTTGATGGAAGGGGTCGAAGAAGTGTGCCATGTTAATAATCTAGCTACACATTAACAATGTCAATTGAGTAGAGGCCTAATAAAGATCATGTTATAATTTTTCTTTAAAGAAGAAGTTGTAGGAGTACTTCAATGTACAATAGAGAAGAGGTCATTAGAATCCACCAAGGATATTTAATCTTTTTGAAGTTATTTACTGCTTGATGGCATTAACTTGTATGAATGATGTCGATGTAATCTTAATTTCAGCTTATCATAAAAATGAAAGTACACTCAGACTTGATATAAAATTTTACTATGTAACTCCAATGATATTATATATGAACTTGAGATTATTGAATGAGCTAAAAGTTTGTTTTTTATTTGAAATGAACTTATCTCCATAGAAAACTAAGTCATTTAATCATGTTAACCTATATAGAAGAGGCTGAGAGAATCTACCAAAAATGTATGACATTTTTTAGATTATTTGTCAGTATTACTCGATAAAATTAACCCGTGTGAAAGAGGTCAAAGTAATCCACCAAGGCTGTATGACATATCCGAGATTATTTATTACAGTTTTACTCAATCATGTAAACACATGTGGATGAGGTTAAGAGAATCCACGAAGAATGTATGACCTATTCAAAGTTATTTATTAGATTATTGCTTGATGATGTTAACTTGTATGGAAGAGGTCAAAAGAATCCACTAAGGATGTATGACCTATCTAAAGTTATTTGTCAAAGTATTGTTCGATGACATTAACTTATGTGGAAGAGGTTAAGAGAATCCACACTAGGGATGTATGACATATATGAGGCTGTTTGTCATAGTATTTTTTAATGACGTTAACGTGTGTGGAATGGGTCAAGAGAATTCACCAATGATTTATGATATATCCAAGGTTATTTATTAGAGTGTTGCTCGATGATGTTAACCTATATAGAAGTGGTCAAATTGAATCCCTGTGGGATCGATTATGCCTTAAATGGGAGGTGGTGAATACCGCATGTATCCCAAATTAAAGGTAAAGAATGGTATATATTTTCACTATTACTGCCTTTTTGAGATAGAAATTAAGACCTTACTAAGGAGTAGAAGTCAAGCTAGGGACATTATAAAGCTTAAAATTTAGTGAAAGCACCATTGTATCTGTTGGGAGTTTCTTGAAATATTATATTGGATGTTGAAACTGTTGGAGCAATTTTCTTGGTCATAGTTACAATCAAAGTCGCCCCCAATCTATATCTAATTCCCATGAAATTAATACAGCAATGACAGATGTCAGGACATTGACAGAAAAAACCTTTTAAGGTTAGCGAAAAATTTCCCCCAAGTTAGGAACCATGTTCCTATAGATAATGCCAAACTATTGTGAGTTATAATAAACACAACAATATAGTTAGAAATTTTCATCTCAGCATTGTACCGATATTAAACACACAAATAAAATAAAAAAGGAACAATAGAATTTTAATGAAGAAAAACCTAAAAAATGAAAAAAAAAAAACACTTACAAGTGACTGATTTGTCCCTAAAATTGAGGACGATCAGATAATAATAATCAACCATCAAGTTGAAGTCCAATAACAAACTGAGATAAAAAATTAGGTGATGTTTAGTGGTCATACAAAAATCTAGCTTTAATTGACGATTAGATAGAATTCCGGCATTAGTTGGCGGTCAGGCAGAATTTTGGCGTGAGTTGGCGGTTGGCCAGAAATTCGGTGATAGTTGGTGGCTGGGTGGAAGTCTAGCGGTGATCTTGGGTTCATTAGATTTGTCTCGTTGAGCTACTTGATTCGACTATAAGCATGTCACATTTGGAAATCATTTGGGCAACCAAATTATAGTTTAAACATTCCAAATATGCTTTGAGTCTTTGATTTAGACTCATTTGGGCTCAGATTGATTCGAATTTGGTGTCGTTCGGTTGACCTTTTCGAGACGTTCAGTTAAACTATAAATTTGATGAAATTAGAGTTCATATGATCTCAAATTTAATTTCAAAGCTTTTAACACAATTTTGCATCGAGATTCGTGCCCAATCTAGATAAAATTTTTTATGATATGACTCTGCCGGACCACCACTTAAAGCCCTCGCCTTCCTCAACCACCTGAGGCTCGGAATTCCACCAGACCACCACTAGAGGCATTGTGCTCCATAAGAACATCACTTGAGGCCCGGAATTTTGCCGGATGACTACTTTAGGCCTTGAGCTCCACCAAGCCACCACTTGATGCCCAGAGTTCTCCCAATCTTCTACCGACTACGATCCTTTCGACCTCAGTCACATACTATGGTCCTTACGACCTCCATCAATAGATAATGGTCTTTCCGACCTCGGTCTCCTGCCGACTATGATCTTTCTGACCTTTATCGCCTACTATGGTCCTTCCGACCTCCATTAATAGACAACGGTCTTTCTGTCCTCGATCTCCTGCCGACTACGATCCTTTTGACATCTGTTGCCTACTATGGTCCTTCCGACCTCCATCAACAGACAATGGTCTTTCTAACCTCGGTCTTCTGCCGACTACGGTCCTTTTCACCTCCGTCACCTACTATGGTCCTTCCGACCTCCATCAATAGACAACGGTCTTTCTGACCTCGGTCTCCTGCCGACTACGATCCTTCTGACCTCTGTCACCTACTATGGTCCTTCCGACCTCTATTAACAGACAATAATCTTTCTGACCTTGGTCTCCTGCCGACTATGGTTCTTCTGACCTCCGTCGAATACTATGGTCCTTCCGACCTCCATCACGAGACAAAGATCTTTTCGGCCTCCATCCTATCGACTATGATCGTGCTGACAAAACAAACACATATATTATAACTCCCACCATGTAATGCACTCCATATGATATACATTTATGAGATTAAGCCAAAGCCTTCTCCCAAGGAAGGGCCTCATTTGTAATCGACAACAAACACTAGTGGATTCATTCAAATTGGGCCAAGCCCCGTGGTTTTTCCTCCTCTTTTAGGGGTTTCCATGTAAAAACTCTTGTGTCTCTTATGAATGCTACACCCTCTCTCTTATCTAATTGTGTGCTAGATATTCGTACAATTCTAAGATGTTAAATTATGTATTTCTCTACCATCGCGAATACTCCAGGACGCAATAGTTTGACACCGTCTGTGGGAACGTAATTCCTGATTGGGGGGAAATTTTTGCTCCAACCTCAAAAGGTCGTTCATATCAACCTTCTAACTTCAGCTATTGCTGCAACAATTTCATGGGATTCAGATTCGGACTGGGGGGTAATCTTTACTCCAACTATGGTCAAGAAGATCACTCCAATACTTCCAACATCAAGATGATATTTCAGAAAAATCCCAGTAAATGCAAGGATACTTTCAATCAATTATAAGCTTCATATAGTCCCTTGATGGACTTATAATCCTTGGGCAAGGTCTTGATCTCGGCCTCAAAAAGGCAGTAACGGTCTATTGATAGACCCTACTTTACCTTTAATTTGGGACACACATGGCGTTCGACCCCTCCTAATCAAGGAAAAATTAATCCTAGGGGAATTCGATTCGTCCTCTTCCACATAGGTTGACGTCATCTAGCAAAGGCTCTAACATATAACCTCGGATAGGTCTTTCTGTTTGAATAGTTGCTATTTGAATGATTTATAATTGTGCAACTTATGTAGTTTTGATGATTCCAAACATTATTGTTCAAATGTATAGTTATCTCCTATCAATTTCAGAAGATTTGCACTTGCTCTTGTGTGTACTAACATTTCAGGAAAATCAGACTCCAGACTACGAAAACTTCAAATCAAATTCAACATGAGACTTTGAATTAATTTTGAAAGGGAGTGATTGTAATTGAGTGAATAAAATCTCACACACACAAAATAAGGAGATCTTGAAATTCTATACTGATCGTACAGGACGATATTTATCGTACTGGACGATCTGTCAGTTATCTCCTATAGAGCACTTGGAACGAATAGGAACTTGCTTTGAAAAA
>NW_021318785.1:1110473-1144557 GCF_001605985.2 Dendrobium catenatum
GGCTTCTCCTCCTTGCTGTGGGTGCAAAAGGAGAGTCACTATTGGTATTAGTGCAATACTCAGAGGGTGCCTCTGAGGAGTGGATGTATGTCTGGTTATAGACCGAACCACTATAAATTTGGTGTCATTTACTTTATTGCTTTTACGTTTCCGCATTTTTAAATTTCAGTTTTAACAACTCTGTGGTTGAAAAACATTTTTCTACAAACTTTAAAAGAAAATTTTATTTCGGTTCAACTTTATTATTAAGAGGGTTTAAAATTTTTAAAACTACCAATTCACCCCCCTCTTGGTAGCCGTGGGACATTTACTTAGGCTTAACAACCTAATTACTAGACTCAACACTTTCATCCTTTGTGGATTCTCTCGACCTCTTCCACACAGGTTAACGTCATCGAGCAAGGGCTCTGACATACAACCTCAGAAAGGTCCTACATCCTTGGTGAATTCTCTCGACCTCTTCCTCTTGGTAGCCGTGGGACATTTACTTAGGCTTAACAACCTAATTACTAGACTCAACACTTTCATCCTTTGTGGATTCTCTCGACCTCTTCCACACAGGTTAACGTCATCGAGCAAGGGCTCTGACATACAACCTCAGAAAGGTCCTACATCCTTGGTGAATTCTCTCGACCTCTTCCATAGAGGTTAATATCATCAAGGAAAGTCTCTAACATATAACCTTAGATATATAGGTCTTACATCCTTGGTGGATTCTCTCGACCTCTTCCACACAGGTTAACATCATCGAGCAAAGTCTCTAACATACATCCTTGGAAAAGTCTTACATCCATAGTTGATTCTCTCGATCTCTTCCATACAGGTTAACGTCATCGAGCAAGACTCTGATATACAATCTTGGATAGATCCTACACCCTTGGTAGACTCTCTCGACCTCTTCCATATAAGTTAACGTCATCGAGCAAGGCTCTGACATATAACCTCGGATAGGTCCTACATCATTAAAGGATTCTCTCGACCTCTTCTATATAGGTTAATGTCATCGAGCAAAGGTTCTGTCATACAACCTCGGATAGGTTTTACATCCTTGGTGGATTCTATCATTCTCTTTCATACAGGTTAACATCATCGGGCGAAGGCTCTGACATACAACCTCGAATAAGTCTTATATCATTGGTGGATCCAATATAGGTTAACATCATCGAGCAAAGGCTCTAACATACAACCTCGAATAGATCATACATTATTGGTTAACGTCGCCAGAATGCCATCAGTAGACTTCCATCAGACTTCTACCCATCGACGGACTTTCATCGGTCTTCTGCCTGAGGCCGTACTTTTATCTAACGATGGGCTTCTGCCTGTCGTCAAACTACTACATGTCGTTGGACTTCTGCCCATAGACGGACTTTCATCAGTCTTCTGCCCGAGGCCGTACATCTACCCGACGATGGACTTCTTTCTACCGTCAGACTAATACCCATCGTCGAACTTCTGTCCGTCAATGGACTTTCATTGGTCTTCTGCCCGAGGCCGTACTTCTACCTGACGACGGACTTATGCCTGTTGTCGAACTACTACCCGTCGTTGGACTTCTGCCCATCAACAGACTTTCATCGGTCTTCAGCCCGAGGCCGTACTTCTACCCGACGACAAACTTCTTCATGCCGTCAAACTAATACATGTCGTCAGACTTCTGTCAGTCGATGGACTCTCATCGATCTTCTACCCGATATTGTACTTCTACCTAACGTCGGATTTCTACCTGTCACCGGATTACTACCCGTCGTCGGACTTCTACCCATCGATGGGCTTTCGTCGATCTTCTATCCAACTTCGTTCTTCTACTCGACGTCGTACTTCTACCGGATGTCGGACTTCTATATGCTGTCGGACTACTACCCGTCATCGGACTACTACCTGACGATGGACATTCATCGGTCTTCTACCCGGCACAGTACTTCTACCCGATGTCAGACTTTTGCCTGCCATCGGACTACTACCTGACATCGGACTTCTATCCGTCAATGGATTTTTGTCGGTCTTCTACTCGATGTTGTTGTTCTACCCGACGTTAGACTTCTGCCTGCCGTCGGACTATTACCTGTCGATGGACTACTGCCCGTCGATAGACTTTTGTCGGTCTTCTACCCAACTCAGTACTTTTACCCGACGTTAGACTTCTACGTATCGTCAGACTAATACGTGTCATCATACTACTACCCATCGATAGACTTTCATCGGTATTCTACCTGACTCAGTACTTCTACCCGACGTTAGACTCTACCTGCCGTCGGGCTACTACTCGTCGCCGGACTTCTGCCTAGCGATGGACTTTCATCGGTCATCTGCCCGACGTCGTATATCTACCCAACGTCAAACTTTTATCTGATGTAAGACTTCTACCAGTCATCAAACTTCTGTCATCGATGGAATTTTGTCGATCTTCTACCTTACACAGTACTTCTACCCGATGCCAAATCATCTGCCCTCGCTCTTTTTTAAGGCCTTCGCCCACCGTCAGGAGGGACGATAGGATTTTCCCTGAGTGTGGAATCTCTCGAAGGAAAGTCATTGCCCTACATTACTCTAGTATAGGGAGGGGCCCTGCTATTGGATAATGGATACCAATTGTCCAAGGGCAAGGGAAAGCCTCCCATATAGAAAGAGTGCCAAAGCGAAAGAAAGAAAACTCTTTCTCGCAAAGAGGGGCCCTGCTGTTGGACAATGGATACCAATTGTCCAAGGGCAGAGGACCCTCTAATGAGAGAAGAGAGGAGGTGTAAAGATTTCATACCCCTTAAGGGGGTATTTATAGGGAAGAGAGGAAGTTGGGAAGTTATGAAAAAAAAACTCTCTCCCTTTGCAAAAAAAAAAAAAAAATCCAAACATCGGCGGTTTTGCCAAACCGCCCACGATGGGCGATTTTGTAGAAAACTGCTGAGGTGGTTTACACAAAAAAAAATTAAAAAATTTCCAAGCCCGATTTTTGGCCCGGATGATCCAAATCAGACATTTTTTGGGTCCCCGCACACATTTTTCGATGTTACGGACTCAATTTGATACTTTCGGAGTTGAATAGGGCCTCTATGATCAAGTTTAAGCAAAATTTTAATTTTGAAATGTAATTTTTTGTGATTCAGCCAATATAAAATGTCGACACATATATTTTTGGACTTCTGGAGCTTCAATATCCAAAATAGCAGGGCAACTATTGCGTCGTCAAAAAATTATCTTCAACAGGCGCGAATCTTGATGCAAAATCAAGTTGGAAACTTCAAAAATTAGTTCAGAGACCAACCGAACTTCGATTTCAGCAAACATATAATCAAACTGAGCGTCTCGGAAATACAAACCCAACGACACCAAATTTAACCCAATCCGAGCCCAAATGGGTCCAAATCAAGGACCCGAAGCGCTGTTGGAAGGTTCAAACCACAATTTGGATTACCAAACGGTTTCCAAACATAACAAGCTTATACTCGAATCAAGCAAATCGATGAGACAAATCTAACGAGCCCAAGATCGTCAAATTTTAACATCATTAAGGTCTTCAAATGTCTAAAGAACGGTGCATGATCAAGAGATTCAACATCGATTGTTCATCCGACCACTCCCCATTTACCCTTGATCTCTCACCTATTTACGGGTCATGCCACTTCAGAAATCTATAAATAGAGCTCCCTCTCATCTTGAGGGAGGACCCCCCTAAGCCTAAGGAAAAAAGAGAGAGATCAGAGACTGCTCTTACTTCCTTGCCTCTTCGACCACTGCCTGAGTTTCACCAGACCACCGTTGGAGTTCCGTCGAACAACCACTGGTCCACCACCACTGGACTTTTGCTGCACCACCACTGGAAGCCCTGGCCTTCATTGGACCACCACTTAAGGCTCTCTCCTTCCTCGACCACTGCCAGACTTTCGCTGGACCACCATTGGAGGCCCTCACCTCCGCCGGACCACCGCTTGACGCCATAGATCCACCGGACCACCACTTAAAGCCCTCAACTTCCTCGACTACGTGTGACCGGGACTTCCATCGGACCACCACTTGAGGCATTGTTCTCCATAAGAACATCACCTGAGTCCCGGACTTCCGTCGGACGACTACTTTAGGCCTTGAGCTCCACCAAGCCACCACTGGATGCCCAGGGTTCTCCCAATCTTCTACCGACTATGGTCCTTTCGACCTCAGTCACCTACTATGGTCCTTCTGACCTCTATCAACAGACAACAGTCTTTCCAACCTCGGTCTCCTGCAGACTATGGTCCTTTTGACCTTCATCGCCTACTATGGTCCTTCCGACCTCCATCAACAGACAACTATCTTTCTGACCTCAGTCTCCTACCGACTATAGTCCTTCTGACCTCCGTCACCTACTATGGTCCTTTCGACCTCCATCAACAGACAACGGTCTTTCTAACCTCGGTCTCCTGCCGACTACGATCCTTCTGATCTCCGTCGCCTACTATGGTACTTCCGACCTCCATCAATAGACAACGGTCTTTCTTACCTCGGTCTCCTGCCGACTACGGTCCTTCTGACCTCCATCGCTTACTATGGTCCTTCCGACCTCCATCAATAAACAACGGTCTTTCTGACCCCGGTCTCCTGCCGACTATGGTTCTTCTGACCTCCGTCGCATACTATGGTCCTTCCGACCTCCATCACGAGACAATGATCTTTCTGGTGTCCATCCTATCGACTATGATCGTGCCAATAAAACAAACACATATATTGTTACTCCCACCATGTAATGCAATCCAATTGATATACATTTATGACATTAACCCAAGGCCTTCTCCCAAGGAAGGGCCTCATTTGTAATCGACAATAAATACTAGTGGATTCATTCAAACTGGGCCAGGCCCCATGGTTTTTCCTCCTTTTAGGGGTTTCCACGTAAAAGCTCAGGTGTCTCTTATGAATGCTACACCCTCTCTTTTATCTAATTGTGTGCTGGATCTTCGTATAATGTTAAGACGTTAAATTATATATTTCTCTACTGTCGCGAATACTCCAGGATGCAACAAATATAAATAATAAATTTATTACTAAAAAAAACAAATTATAAATAAATGATTGGCAATCTATCACATTCTTCCTTTAATAAAGAAATGAACAAGAAAGGAAGATTATTATGAAAAAAAGACCCAAAACAAACTGCCATTTAAGGCATAGGTTGCACAAAAGTCTGCAACCATATTTTCCTCTTTGGAAATATAATTAAAAATGATACACTTTTTTTTTTAATTAAAAATGATACACTTAAAATCATATAAAAAAGATAAGTCTGAAGAGGTAAATTTGCATCTTTGGGAAATTGAGAAGACTAAAAAAGTACAGGATATAAATTGTATAAGAGTGGCTTTGAATGCCCTTAGATTTGTATGGAGATTAATGAAATAAATGTTTTTCATATATTACATTACTTTTAGGTTAAGAAAAAAACTTCTAATGGAACCAAAAAAATAGAAAGGATTAGATTTGTCAAAAGTATGCAATAATCTATAACTTTCAAAATTTGATTTGTAAGAGGCTTATAGTTTTGTCATAGTATGGGGTAGGATCAGTTTTAGTTTCTTGATATAATGAAAGATATTAAACTTGTGATTTTATTATTTTAGTTAAATATTCTTGAAATCTAATCAAATAAAAAAAATAAATTATTTAATTTGCTTCCTTATTTCATGGTAATTTTCTTCTTATTTTGTACACCTCAAATATGCATATTTGAGCAAGTCAAAAATATTAGATAGGCTCGTTGAGGAGTTGAAGAAGAACAATTGCTAGCCTTAGGGGAGCTTAACCAAGAAGGAAACTAACCTCATTCATGGGGCATTTTCTTAATGCTCACTAACCCCAACCAATGGAAACCCACCTAAGAGGTAATCACTTAGAAGAACACTCCTGATTAAGGCACTCGCCTCAAGCTAACTCACTTTAGGAGCAGTCGACCAAGGGGATTACTTGCCCTAGAAGTACTATCTCTTACATTAAGATAGCTTTTTTCATATGAATCCATATATGGCGATTGCACGACCCAGCCAACAACTCTCCCTTAGGCTCTCAGGTAAAGTGTTTGAGGCATTCTCTAAACATGGTTAGAGAAACTACCAAAAGCACCTAGGTCCACTTTAGAGGTTATTATCCACGAGTAATTGAGAGAATCTTATCCAAATATATCTAATAGTCAAATCACGTGTAATTTTATTTCTACATTTATCCTCTCCTATTTTGCTTCTACCCCCATTAATATTGGGTTGAGAGGCATTTTGAGGACTTATGCTAGACCTACAATTCATAAAGTGTATTAAATCCTCAGAGCTATATTTCTTACTTACTCCTATCTTTTCTTTTTACTCTGTAATAACATAGCAACCCTTACAAATAAGCTCCAGTAATAACCCTTGAATAAAGTTGGACCCAACATCTTTTTAGGTGACATGATCATGAATTAATGCCATAAATTAGAAGTCAAGTAATATTGAAAGTAGAGTAGTAGGGAAGAGAAAGACTTGGGAACATGCAAAGTCGAGACTATGTTTCTAAATGCTAACTCACTCTTAAAATTTGGTAAATGCTCGAGGAACTTGCCACCCTATACTCAACTCCCTAAAGATTAAACTCACTAAGTTAAAATTCAACTCACTCAAAGTTATTGAAGAGAGGATTAACAACATAATATATTTTGATTAAATTTGTTCCTCTTTCAAAAGTCTTTTTCTTATTCATTCTCATTTGTATGCCACCATCATGAATAATCATAACCATTGAATATGGACAAAAAAATTGAACTAGTATAGAATTCAATCCTAAAATCCAATGAACAAACTCACAAGTTGGAGTCGACTAGTCTGAAAATAGAAAATTTACTCATTAATAACTTAGGTAAATATTATATGAATTTATACCTTAAATAAAATTTGGCAAGACAAGAAAGGATATACTAAATTAAGATTGAGATTGGGTGGTCATGACTTAAGGTTAATTTTTTTTGTTGTGGCCCAATTATATGAAAAGTTTGTATTTAGTGATACCACCTTTTATGCTTAACCAAGAGAAAGAATTTCACTTTAAGGAGAAAATACATATCCAATTTTCTTTAGTAGATTGTCTAATATTACCGAGCATACATGCAAGATATAGATTCTTTAAACAAAAGGACACATACACATATATCTTCCTTCATATATAAAAATAAGAACAAAATATTCATATATGCATCACATTATCCTCCTATGAAATCCAATACATTATATGATATTTTAACAAGCTTCTTTCTTTCCCTTCGAGACTTCTTCAAAATTTTCAATCCTACATTCCACTTTAGAAATTACAAAACAAGCACATTGAGTTCCAGAAACCATCTCTATGACTTGGAAAGAGCCCTTCAAAACTTGTTTTTTGTTTGATATCCTCTCCAATTGAAAATGATGAGTGGGGCCCATGAATCTGATCTATCCTTACTTGTCCCTTAAATATTCTCTAGCTACATTCAAAGAAGAAATTCTTGGAAAGACTTCAATAATAAAAAAATAAGGTATAAATCAAAAGCCTAGTAACTCACAAGGGTTTAGGGATTCAAGAATCATTGGGTAGAAGATGAATAGCTGCTCCTATTGGTATTTTGAATATATTGTCGAAACAATCTAACCCTCCTTAAGCAAGCTAAAGATGAACACAAAAATTTCAAGGGAAAGGATTAGGTATTATTATCTAGCATGGGGCACCAACTAGAGACTAGCACCTATAGACTATCTCATATTCAAATTCACATATAAGATCCTCCTCCTTTAATCACTCACCCCTTAAGTCAACTTCATGAATAAGATCATCCTCCTCTAATCACTCAACCCCTCAACCACTGAGTTTTTAGACATGAGAGCATGAGAAGATAATGAATTCATAGTTAACCTTCCTGGTCTAAAAGGAATATGGGAAAGATTATTTGCGACGCCCAATATCTAGAGGTGAATTTAATCTTAATTTCTTAAATGTACTGAGCTTATTATACCGCATATACAATTAAACCAGAGCTACTAAACAATAAAAGTATAAAACAAACATCCAGAGTGTGCAAAATAAAAATTCATTTCTCAAAATAATCATACACAATAATCTAGTTTTGAAATATGATCACTAAAGCATACTATCTTGAAGCTCCAAAACATAAATACCTTGCAATCTGGCAACCTTTCTTCCTGTCAGTTACATCTACTCAATGAATTCTTTTCATTTGCCTAAAATATTAATAATAACGAGGTGAGTCTAAAACTTATTAGGTAAACCAGTTCCCATCACAACCTTTAATTCATCACTATAATAAGATTGAAATGTTAAATATCAATAGCTTTTAAACTGAATAATCATAAAATATTAGTTAACTGAACATATAGTTGTAAATGCATAATGCAAATGCTTTAATGCACCATATAATTCCCAATCTTCCACCTTCCATGTGATTACGCAGGTGTATAGCAGAGCCACCTCCCACTTATTGAGGATAAGTGTAGAGCAGAAAGAAACCAATACAAAATAATTTCCAGTATAGAAAGCTTCCAATACAAAATATTGCCAATACAAAATACTTTTAATTTTGGACCCAATTCTCTTTCCAATTTAGAACTCCATGCATGAGGTCCATTCAAAATAAAATATGAATTAGAATGAAAATTCTATAATAAATCATATAATGAAATTTATTGTATGGGAAAACCCCCACTTTTTAAGGTTACAATATATATTGTTTAAAACTTTATCAGATTTACTTGGTTTATATAAAAGAGTAAAATAACTTACTTTCTTAATTGTACTATTAATCAAGAATGCTTCAATTTTTTCAAAATAATCAAAAAAAAAAAAAAAAAAAAAAAAAAAAAACAGAAGGAACTATAAGGTGAAAATTTACATTCTTATAATTAAAATATTTGGAATGCAGAATAAAGTAACATATAAAAAGTCACACAATAAAATATTTATAAAACTCAAGAAAAACACTTTTAAATTCACAACTTTCAATATACCAATTCAAATTGAAAATAGGATTGGGGAATGGGTTACCTACCTCAAACTTTGAATAAACCAACAAAACTAGATTATGGAAGTCAAAATCCTAGCTTTTCTTCTCCTTATTCTCCTTTTCCTCTATTCCTTCTTCGGCAAGATGGATTAGTGAGGGGTTAGGCTAGTGACTTTGGTTATCTATTATTTTAAATACTACTAGTTTGTCATAACGCCACAACGACCCCCCTTCCATTTTCACTTCTTTACTAATTCTACCGACCCAAAACATACTTGTAAACTCTTAAAAATAACTTTTACTGAGCCTAGAGCATTAAAGTGTTTGGATCCATTGCCGTAGTGCACATAGAAAAAAAAATCCAAACTTCATATGTTCGCTTTTTTAACTCAAATATGTAGACATTTTAGGCCACAAATGATTTAATAACACCTATAATTATTGATTAAGCTTAAATTTAAGTATTAAATAACAAATTACCTATCTTTCAAACAATGATTGTTACATTCTCACATCTTAAAAAATATCATCCTCAATATTTCAAGTAAATAGGTAAGGATACAAATGCCTCATCTCGGCATCTTTCTCCCATGTCACTTTTCTTCCTGATTGGTGCTTCCATAAAATTTAAACCATTAGAATTTGCTTGTTCCTCAATTGTTTAACATCAAAGGAAAGAATGCGTTCAAACTTTTCCTTATAAGTCAAATTTGGTTATACATCTAATTCTACTTCAGAAATCCTTTGCTCCACATCTGACACCCATTTTCTCAACACAGATACATGGAAAAAACTATTGATATCAGACATCTAATCAGGCAGTAATAATAGATGAGCAGATTTGAAAGTTTGTTAGGGATGTTAGGCCCCTTATGAACCGGCCCAAGGCTAAATAAAAGAGAGAGGTGAATCGATATTTAAAACAAAACTCAAACTTAAAACCAAAACCAAGATTCACCACCATGAAATCAACGATGCGGAAATTAAATGCGAAAGTCATAAAGGAAAGAACACACCGGATTTATAGTGGTTCAGTCAAACCTTGACCTACATCAACTCCTTGGAGGCACCCTCTAAGTATTGTACAAAAACAAGTGTCTCTCCTTTAGCCCCCACAGCTAGGCGGAGAAGCCCTTATAGAATCACTTCCACCTTCCCTGGTGCGGCGGAGTCACCGGGTCCTTTGACACCAAAGAGATCTTCTTCTTTGGTGAACTTCCCTCGAGACAAGCCTTGAATCCGACAGTATTAAGGTGCAAGCCTGCCGGAGCAACCGTGTGGAATCCCCCTCCACACTCCCTTAAGTCCCCCCTCACAGGATCTTTTCCCTCTCAGACTTCACTTGTTTCTCACTCTCTTTCAAGCTCTCTCTTCAAGTTTCCCCCAAAAGAACGAAGCTACAATGGCTGCCAAAGACACTTACCAAGTTTCATGTCATAGCTTAAATATAAGATCTCAAAACGAGCTCATTAATGCAAGTTGCCGACATTATCATCCAGGACGATACTAATATCGGCCTGTACGATCCGTACAAAATAAGCCCAATCAGCCGGGATGATTTGAGACGATCAGAAGAAGTTTGTTCATATCATCCAGGACGATAATACATCATCCTGGACGATCAGAACAAATCATGAAATATCGTCCTGAACATCGCCCTGAAAAATAGCTGTATGATGTCCAATCGTCCAGTGTATCGGCCTGGACTATTTTGCAATCGTCCAGGATGATTTGATCATGCAATCAAGTCATAATTGCTTTCCTTAAATTCCAGAGAAATTTTGGAAAAATTGTCCTAGATCGTCCTGGATGATATTTTATAGTCCTAGACGATCCACCTGGACGATGTCCAAAAATAAGTAATTCCTAAATAGATCTGGCGGTAGATTCTTTCTGTTTTGAGCCTATCATCCTGGCCGATATAGAATCATCCAGAACGATGTGTTTTGCATAATGACGGCTTCTTTAATGAGGATGCCCTAATTAGGGTTTCTACTTTTGAACAGATCGTCCAGGTCGATATAAATATAGTCCCAGATGATGTTACCAAAAATAGTAAACTATAGGGAACAGTCAGAAAATCTTCCAAGTTACAAAGCATCAGGAGCCACACTAAATACAATAGACTCAAGAAAGGAAAAAGGTACAAACAGACTCAGACCTAGTCTACCCAATCTTGAGCTGAATCCAAATTGCAGTCCTATCGTGTGAACCTGAAATGTCAGTAGATAAGGCAGTCGTAGAGAAATAAGAGTGTTTGCTATCATCAAAATCATAAACCATGAAAACAGATCCGTAACAAGATTTACCAATTATCTTAATCACTTTAAATGGTGTTATAACTTAGTTTTCATAACTATGTCTTTCATATTATGTGTTATTTATTATTCCAAAATATTATTATATTGTTTACTATTTCTCCTAATATATATTGAAAATATTACTTTTGTTGTTTGTGTGTAATAATATTTCATGGATACCATACTTCAGACAATTGAAGACTTTAAGATAGATTAGACTTAGATTAATTATATTTGAAGTATATATAATTTTAATTTTCTTGAGTCTGAGAGAGTGTGAATGTAAGTGGATAATTGTGCACACACACACTGGGGGAGTGTAAAAAACTTGTAATTTTTTAAACTAATCATATTGTACAATGGTTGATCATACGGGATCATTTGGCTTGGGCTTTCTTTTAGATGTAGATAATCAAATCATGGATGGAAAATTTTCTGAGTATTGTTCGTTCGGTAAGAAGTTTCCTTCGTACAAATGACGTCTAGAGTATGAAATTGATGTGTAGATTTTTGTCCATACGAATAGGCAAATTTTTTTGAACTGTTCGTCCGGGATGATCTAGAGTTCGTACATACGACATCTAGAGTACAAAATTGAGGCTTATATTCTCGTATGAACAGGTAAAATTTTTTAACTATTCATCCAGGATGATCTAGAGTTTGTACAAACAACATCCATAATATGAAATTGAGGCATACATTTTTATCTTTATGAATAAAAAAATTGGTTGAATTATTCATATTGTATGATGTCAATTTATTTAGATGATAATCTATGTATGAAATTGGTTTGTACAGGATCGTACGAATAAACTTTGAAATATTCATACATATGATCATTGATCGTACTATAACATCATGGATGCTCAAAATTGAAATTTTTAGTTTTCTGGATGGTTTTTCATGCCTTTCATATATAATGTCCTATAAACTAACTTTGGATGAATCATTCTTCATTTTTCTTTAGAGCAAAAGCGTGAGAGTGAAGTGGGAGAGTGTTTGAGAGAGAGTTATTTCAAATTGAGAGTATGAAGGGTTTATAAGGTTACTGAAAGATGAGAATCTCTTTGTGTTTGTAGCAAATATCTTCCTTACTTCTTTGAAGACACTCAAGGGAAGATCTTTGAGGAAGATCCGATTCTCTACCGACACTTGGAGAGTGTTAAAGGACACCGACTCTCTGCCGACAATTAGAGAGTGTGAAAGGATACTGGTTCTCTAATGATACCATGAGGATATGAAAGGATGCTAGTACTCTACTAACACTTGGAGGGTGTGAAAGGATGTCGGTACTATATCGACACTTGGAGAGTGTAAAAGGATGATGATACTCTACCGAATCAGGGATTAGAGGAAGAGAGGGTAATTATAATGGCTTCTCCATCTTGCTGTGGGAGCAAAAAGAGAGTCACTTTGATAATAGTGAAATACCTAAAAAGGGAGTCTTCAAGAAGTGGACATAGGTCTTGTTGGACAGAACCACTATAAATTTATGTATTCTTTACTTTTTTGCAATTTTATTTTTTGTAAGTTTTTATTTAAGTGGTTGAAAAGATTTATTTTAATTAACAATTTAATAGTGAAAAATAATTTTTAAAAATGGTTTTTTATTTAAGAGGATTTTTTTTAATTACCAATTCATCCACTTCTTGGTTAGCCTTGGGATAATTTCATTAGGTCTAACAACCTATATGGACTTTTCAAGTGGTATTAGAGCCATCTTTCAAAAATTAAGGTTTAGACAACTTTTTGAAAATGATCATGGCTACTTTTGAGAAATGTAACACACCTGAAGGATATTCGATCACGAGACCCCCATTATTTGACAACATCCCTTTTTATTTTTTGAAAACATGAATGTCTACTTTTCTTCAATCGCTTGATTATCACATGTAAATTTTAGTACATGAAGGATACATTAGGCTAACTAGACTCTTAGATGGTATTAGAACTGAAACACTATTTACTTACTAGACTGTAGAAGAATGAGACTTAGCTTAGTTAAATGCAAAAGATTTGAATAGTTTTTTTTCTATGCATTTAAATCTAAAGACTACATGTGTGTTTCTATTTGTAAAAGTGGAAAAGAAATTTGGGATAGACTCTGTATCACATATAAAGGGACTAATGAAGTGAAACAATCTAGATTATATATTTTATTGTATGATTATGAACTATTTTATATGAAATCAAATGAATCGATCTCTGATATGTACACACATTTCACTTAAATAGTCACCTCCTTATATTATTGGGGCATATCTCACACACTTGTACTATTTATTATAAAATTCATTAAGTGTGGAGACCTAAGCTACATAAAATAAGTCATATCATACTTGCATCTAGTTTAATTTTACCAATAGTAGAATCCAAACTTGTTTAGATTCCCAAGACTAACTTTTGATTATCTTATAAAAACTCTCTCATACAAGACCTCATGAGAGCATTTGGTACCTAGACAGTTGATGTTCAAAGTATATGACTAGAGACACTACATAATTCATATCATTGGAAGCCAATAATGTAGGCAAGGTTACACTAGGAGATAATACTGCCATGAAAGTGGTTGGTACATATATGATTGGAAATTTGAATAATTTTTTCATTGAGAATGTTTTACTTGTATAAGGCTTAAAGAATAATTTTTTTAGTATTAGGCAGTTGTGCAATAAGGGTTATAGTGTTAAATTTTTTCTCACTAGCTATATATTAAGCCAAAATGGAATTGATGTATTGCATGGAACTAGGGTAAATAATATGTACATGCTAGATTTGAATTGTATTAAATGTCCTAATGATTTTTGTCTAAAATTTTTTTTTTGATGAATCATGGTTATGACATAGGAGGCTTTGTCGCGCTAGTATGAAAAATCTTAAGAAAATTATCCAAAAAGAATTGGTTAGAGGAATACCAAAACTAAACTTTACAAAGGATCACATGTGTGATGCATGTTAACTAGGAAAACATGTGAAGTCCTTCTTTCATTCTATTAAGAATCTTAGAAGTAGCAAACCATTAAAAATTATTCACATGGATCTTTTTGGACTGGTTTGCAATATAAGTCTAGGAGGTAAGGTATATGGATTTGTGTTTGTTGATGATTTTTAAAAAATAACTTGGGTTAAATTTTTATTTCATAAGAGTAAATCATTTGAGAAATTTAAAATTTTTTTGACTTAGATTCAGAGAAAACTAGGATGTAAAATCTTATCAATTCAAAGTGATCATGAAGGTGAATTTGAAAATAAAAAATTTGAAGAGTTTTGTAAAAAAGAAATTGATCACTATTTTTTAGCACCTAGGATCCCTCAATAGAATGGGGTAGTAGAGAGAAAGAATATAATATTAATTAATGCCGCTAGAGCCATATTGGCGAAATACTCACTTCCAAAATATTTTTGGGCTAAAGTGATTAGTACAGCTTATTATATTCTGAATAGAGTGAATAATATATCTAAATTAAAAAGACACCCTATGAGCTTCTTAAGGATAAAATACTAAATTTGTCACATTTGCTTGCTTTTGGATGTAAGGTGTTCATTCATAATAATGGGAAAACTCCATTAGGAAAATTTGATCCAAATTTTTATGAAGAAATTTTTCTTGGATACTCTATTATTGGAAAATCTTATAGATTTTTTAACAACAGGACTTTGTAGTTGAGGAGGCCACAGATATTGTGTTTGATGAGTTTGATATTTTGGAAGAGCCAAAGTTGGAAGAGGATCACTTTGAAAATAACTCCCAAGGAATAGAAAAAATTAATTTGGAAGAGAATGTGGAAAAAGAAAACCTTTTCCCTAGAGAATGAAAATTTTCTAAGAATCACCCTAAGGCATTAATTTTAGGTGAACCTAGGGAGGGTGTTAGAACTAAGTATGAATTTAAAAAAGAGGTGAATCATTATGCTTTTATTTTGATGGTTGAACCCACAAATATAAATCAAACACTTTGAAATGAATTTTAGATTTTTTCCATGCAAGAATAATTGAATCAATTTGTAAGAAATGATGCTTAAGAATTAACTAAAAGGCCTATGGATCAAAGTGTTATTGGAACTAAGTGAGTGTTCAAAAATAAAATGAATGATTCAGGAGTTATGATTAGAAATAAGGCTAGATTGGTGGCTAAAGGGTATAATCAAATAGAAGTGATTGATTTTGAAGAGACTTTTGCTCTTGCAGTAAGAATTGAAGTAGTTAGGGATTTATTAGCCTTTACTTATTTTAAAAGTTTTAAATTGTTTCAAATGGATGTCAAAAGTGCCTTTTTGAATGGGATGATATAAGAAGTTTTTTATATTGAGCAACTTCTAGGTTTTGATTATTTTAAAATCCCTAACACATATTTAAATTAAAAAATTCATTGTATGGACTGAAATAGGCACCTAGGTTTTGGTATGAGAGGTTAAGCACTTTCCTATTAGAGAGATCTTTTGTGAAAGGAAGTATGGAAACCACTTTTTTTTTTTGAAGAAATTAGGAGATGATATACTTATTATTCAAATATATGTTGATGATATCATTTTTAATCTACAAATAAAAATATTTGTGATGATTTTCAAAAATAATGAGTAGTGAATTTGAGATGAGTTTAATGGGAGATCTGAGTTATTTTCTTGGTTTTACATTAAGCAAAATGAGGAGGGAACTTTTCTTAATCAACCAAAGCATATTAACGACATCCTCAAGAAATATGAAATAGATAATACTAAACAAGTAACTACATCAAAGAGTTTCTCAGTGCAGTTGGAAAAGGACCCTAAGAAAAAATTTATTGATCAAAAGAAATTTAGAGAGATTATTGAATCATTGCTTTACTTGACTGCTGGTAAATCAGATATAATATTTAGTAATTGTTTATGTGCTAGATTTCAATCTAATCTAAAAAATCACATTTTATAATCGTAAAAATAATTTTGAGATATCTTTTGGGAACTCAAAGCTTAGGGATTTGGTATCCTAAGTATAGCTCATCTTTTGAAATAATTGGATATACTGATTCAAATTTTACAGGTTGTTGGGTTGATAAAAAAAATACATATGAAACTTATCAATTTATAGAAAACTCTTTAGTTTCTTGGTCCAATTAGAAACATAATTCAGTAGCTCTATCTACTACTGAAGCTGAATACATTGCCTTAGTTAGTTGTGTGGTATAAGTTCTTTGGTTGAAATAATAATTGATTGACTTAGGATTTTCTATTGGCATAATTCCAATTTTCTGTGATAATATTATTACCATTTATATTTCAAAGAATCCTATTCAACATTCTAGAACCAAGCATAGACATAACACATCACTTCGTTAGATATTATATAGCTAAAGGAGAGATTGAATTGACTCATGTTACTACAAAAAAATCAACTTGCAGATATTTTTACAAAACCACTAACCTTTGACACATTTAGCACCTTAAGAACGAGATTAGGTGTGATTGATCTTAATGCTTAAATTAAATATTTTGTAAACTTGATGTATTCTATATTATGTGTTTTTTTAGTTTTGTTTCTATTTTTTTTTTTTGTTTATGTGTGTTCATTTTTGTTTCATTTTTTTTATGTGTTTTTAGACTAGAAGCATGTCACCTGATTGAAATAATTGATTTTGAGAAGTTTTCTATTTTTTATGTACTGTTATCTAAGTGTGTTATTCGTACTGTATGAATTTTTTTTATCATGTATGAATTCTATAATGTATAAATAATACTTTTTGGAGTTGAGCATGTGAAACTTAGATTTTCATAGGTTTCATACAGTATGATGACATCATCATATGGTATAATTTGCATTGATTTGTTTGTATGCATAGGGACAGTTTTACCAATTAGGTTCAATTATTTATTACTGATCATACATACAAAATCATTTTCATCTGTACGATTCAGATGTTAGTTTCTATGGAGGATAAACCTAACCATCTTTAAATTGATCTTTAATATTCTGATCATCCTTGACGAACACCTATTTATCTATATAATCGAGTGATCAAAAATCCTGTATGAAAGGACACCTCATAAATGGCATTTTATGAAAACCATTTCATCTTTGGCCATTTCTATTCTTACATACAAAAATATTTCATCTTTTTCATTCACATTCATATTCATTTCAAAACTCTCTAGAGCCCTCATCTAGAAAACGGCCAGTTCCAGCAAATGTCTACGTGGTTCTAAGGGTTCATCTTCTGGAAGTGCTATGGATTCTAACTTCCTATCTAAGAAGTATGAGAATTCCTATTTTAGGTATATTGCTGCCAAGATCACACCTTCTAGACTTATAATCCAGGATGATCTTCACTTCTTGTAATGCCTTTTTTTGCCTCTACTCAATTATCTTTCATTCTCACACTCATTTATACCTACCACAAAGAAACTTTTCAATATTTTTTTGGCTAGCATGAGAGTTAGTGAGGGCCACTCTAGATAAGTTTCTATGTCCAAAAACAACATATAGAAATAACCAAGGAAGATTTAGGTAACTTTCTTTGTTTGAGAACCTAGGGGATTTGAGTCCACACTTTGACCTTTAGGGATAATTTTGACTAGTCTGAAATTAATAAAGTTCTTAGAGGTGTCTTCCAAGTCAATCATTTAGCTCAAGTCTACACCTTGAATCAAAATGCTCAAATTATCCAACATGTTTTAAGAACTTCAATTATTCCTAAAGTTGGTGATTGAGTAAATATGACTACACACTTGTCTACAGTCATCTATCTTATTATGACTGAAAAGTCCTTTGATGAAGCCCAAATTATTATGGACTACCTATACAACCTTTCTAAAATTGGACTTCCACACCATAAAAGGAAGAAAAACATGGCTTTAGGATATCTTGTTGCTTACATTCTTCATAAGAAGTACAATCTGATTCATAATGATCCTCCCACTGAACTATAAATTTACTTTATTGATGCTTCTTTTAGATCACATTTTGGGAGAGATTAGAGTTCTAGTGATGATTTTGAGGAAGAAGGGGGAGCTTTTGCACCTACCCCTGGACCCGACCAAAATTACTTTCAGGAAATGGTTCAATGGTTTGATTGTTTGTAGACTAATTTTGATTAATGCTTTGATCAAATTGAGACTCACCTAAATTAACAGGATGCAAGATATCATGAGGATAAGGGTTAGATCCGTGGTTAGTTCAACACGGTCATTATGAATGTAGCTATGATGAATATCAATTTTTTATTGTTCAATTAGCCTCCTCCTCCAGATTAGGGCCCCTCCGAATTCTAGGTGTACTTTATTGTTGTTCTTTCTACTATGCTTTTGTGATTGATGTTATGTTGTTTTTCTATCTATGAGTGTTGTGGTTCCATATGTTGTTTAGTTGTTATGTAATGATAAAAGTGTTGTTATGAATTATATCATTTGAAATGATTATATGTGAACTTTATGATATCAATGAAAAATGATATGTTTTGGTGACATATTTTATTTCTTGCTTCTTGAAATGTTAGTATCTTTAATAAGAAAAACCTTTTGAAATTGATTATTAAAATGGACTATAAATTATTTTGCTCTACAAATTAATTTCTTTACAAAATCTAATCTTTTAAAAATTTAAATTAGAATTATAACTGGATTTAGATAAGGAGATCAATTTTATGTTCTTTTAGACTAACATATCTAAGTTATAATTTTCGCAAGATTGATATCTTATTAATTTTTATTTCATTTTCAATATGTTTATTTTGGTTATTAGTGAAATTTGATTTTAAATTATTGATTTTGAAAAGACTCAAAAAGTAAAAAAAAAGGAAATGCACAATGTGGGCAAAAAAAGAAAGATGTGCTAGGGTTTAAAAAGTGAAAAGAGACATAAAATTAGCCCAAATAGAATAAGATGCATAAAGTGTGCCACAAATATTTGAAAAGGTGCACAATATTACCAAATTGAAATTTGTTATTGTGTTTTTTCCACTATCATTCAGTCTCTTATCCAAATATATCTAATTGACAATCATATATCATATTGAATTCGAAGTTAACTAATCTTCATTTCATCATTTTGTAATAAGCATTTTTATTTAAATTTGTCTATAATGAATAATGAATCTAGTTGACTTTTGTTATCTTAGTTGTTCTTTAGTTTAAAATTTTTGAAAATTTTCTTTTTAGTATTACAAAATTAATATTGTATTTATAATTTGTTTAAAATCATTTTCTAGTTCAACTCATTTGGTTTATCTATCAAAACCTTTCATTTCAAGTAGTACTTCCCTTTTTGTTATTATCAAAAAGGGGAGTAATAATATTTTTTGATTGATAATTAATGATTGATTAATGATTGTTGTTTGATGTGTGTATGTGTAATGTGTATGTTTGATGTGTGTATGTGTAATGTGTTTGTTTGATGTGTGTATGTGTTATGTATATGTTTTGAATGCATGTGTAAATATGTTAAATGTTTGAATGTTCGTTCGTGTTAGTGTTTTTTGTTTGAATTGTTTTTGGGGTTTGTTTCTTTTAATCTTCATGGGAATCCTTTGATTTAATTGATCAATCATTTAGGGGGAGCAAAGGAGAAAATTGTTTTAAATGTTAACTCAAATAATAATTATTTTACCATCATCAAAAAAGAAAAGATTGTTTTCATAACTATATTTTTCATATTATGTGTATTTTTTATGATTATAAAATATTATTATTTTGCTTACTATTTCTCCTAACATATATTGGAAATATTACTTTTGTTATTTATTTGTACTAACATTTTAGGGATTTCATACTTCAGACAGTTGAAGAATTCAAGATAGATTAGACTAGGATTAATTGTATATGAAGTCTAAAAATTTTTAACTTTCTTGAATATGAGAGTGTGATTGTAATTGGGGTAACTTTATACACATACACTGGGGGAGTGTAAAAAATTTGTAATTTTTTAAACTAGTTTTACTATACGATGGTTGATCGTACGGGACGATTTGGTTTTGGTGTTCCTCCATATGCAGATAACCAAATCATGGATGGAAAATTTTCTAAGTTCTGATCATACTATATGAAGTTGAATTTGTCCAGATGACATCTAGAGTACGAAATTAATGCATACATTTTTGTCCATATAAATATGTAAATATTTTTAAATTGTTCGTCTGGGACGATCTAGAGTTTGTACAGACAACGTCCATAGTACGAAATTGATGCATATATTTTTATCCGTACAAATAGGTAAACTTTTTGAACTGTTCATCAAGGATAATCTAGAGTTCATACAGATGACGTCTAGAGTACAAAATTGAGGCATATATTTTCGTCTGCATAAACAACAAAATTGGATGAGCTATTCGTATTATATAATGTCAATTTGTACATATAATAATTTACACATGAAATTGGTTCGTGCAGGATCATACGAACAAACTTTGAACTATTCTTACATATGATTGTCAATCATAATGTACGATTGTGGATGCTCAAAATTGAAATTTTTAATTTTTTGGACAGTTTTTTATGCCTTTCATATATAAGGTCTTATAAACTAACTTTGGACGAATACTTCTTCATTTTTCTTGAGGCAAAAAGTGTGAGAGTGAATTGGGAGAGTGTTTGAGAGAGAGTTCTTGCGAATTGAGAGTGTGAATGGTTCACAAGGCTACTCAAAGGTGAGAATCTCTTTGTATTTGTAGAAAATCTCTTCCTTACTTCTTTGAAGATACTCGAGGGAAGATCTTTAAAGAAGATATGGTTCTCTGTTGACACTTGGAAAGTGTAAAAGGATACTGGTTCTTTATCTGCTTTGAGAGTGCGAAAGGATGCCAGTTTTCTACCAACATTAGGAGGGTGTGAAAGGATGGAAGTACTCATTCGACACTTGGAGGGTGTGAAAGGACATCGATACTCTACCGACACTTGGAGAGAGAGAAAGGATGACAGTACTCTACCACACCAGGGATTAGTGGAAGAGAGGGTAATTCTAAAGGCTTCTCCGACTTGTTGTGCAAGCAAAAGGAGAGTCACCTTGATAATAGTGCAATACTTGAAGAGTGAGTCTTCAGGGAGTGGACTTAGTTCATGTTGGACCAAACTACTATAAATTTTTTTGTTCATTACTTTTTTCACAATTTTATTTTTTTGCACATTTTTATTTAAGTGGTTGAAAAGTTTTATTTTAATTAAAACTTTAATTATGAAATATAATTAAAAAAATGTTTTTTTTATTCAAGAGGAATTTTTTTTAAAATTACCAATTCACCCCCCTCTTGGTTAGCCTTAGAATAATTACATAAGGTCTAACAACCTATACGGACTTTTTAAATGGTCCAATATACCGAGAGTTTAACTTACTATCTTTTCCAAACCTACTCACTCCTTTCACCAAACTAACTTTCAAATCGACAAAATATCTAACTTAAAACTCAACAGATTTATTCTTGGGTTCAAAGTACTTCTAACACCTGTCTTGAGCTACCTCTAATCTCTTCTCTAATAAGCTATCTTCTTAGTAACACTATTTAATAACTCAAAATAAGTTGAAAGTCTCTCTCCAAGCTCTTCTAAGATAATAGTGTTTTACACCTTCTTCTATACAGAGCTTCATATTGAGCCATATTAATGCTTGACTGAAAACTATAATTATAAGAAAATTCTATCTAAAAAATATAATATTCTTAGCTTCCAACAAAATTCAAAACACACAATTGCCTTAGATCTTCTAAAATCTGAATCACCCTTTCATTTTTTTCCATATATTTAGGATTGAAAAGCTATGCAAAAAATTAACAAAGTCTCCACCTTCCTGAACAATCTTCCATAATTACGAAGTGAGCTTTCCATGATGATAAGAAATATTAATCTTAGGTTTTTTTTGTTTGAAAAGGAGAATTACTTTGCTTTGTAAAGTGTACAAAGCAAATTGGAATTAAATTTCTTTGGAAAGATTTTAATTTTTTTAGTTTCATATTTGAAGTCGAACACATCATTATGAATGATATATCACATCAAGAGCTAAGAATATCATTTTTTAATGGGTTCAGATAACAAAACTATAAATTTCATCCTTATTATGATAGTCAAATTCAAGGAAAATTTACATATAACCCTATAGGGTCAAAATGATATTTGATCCAGTATTTTATTATAATAATCTAGAAGAAGTATTTTTAATTTCATATTCAAATGTATGTTAATAAATGATGTATCTTTCTAGGGAAATAAAATATCACTTATTATTCATGATTTGAATATGATGATAATAATCATAATTGATTTTGTTTTTCCCTAAAGAGAATTAATTGAATTTTGAAAATCGATATAGGTCTTAAATCTCCTATGAGTGCAAGACCTCATACTTAATTACATCATAGGAAATTTGACTTTCCTATGAAAATTCTTGATTAAAATAATGGCAGAAATTTTATTTAGAATTCTCAAGGATTGATATCAAAGGAGTGATTCTTGAATTTTAATTAGGATTGGATCAAATTTGAGCACTTATTTTAGAAGCAAATGGATGAAATGTAGGAGATGTTTTGTGATTCTAAAATATTTCAAAAACATCTATATATATCTTTTGTGTTGGGCTTTAAATCATAATTTTGAGAGAATTTTAATTTGAGTTGTCAATTTATTAGAAAGTCGGGATTAAACTCCCGAAGTTTAGATCTTATGATTTTGAGTGCCTCAGATCCTAAGTCTAATTTGGGCACTAAACAATAGTGACTCGAACATAGCTAATGCAGTACAAATCTAAACTTATTCAGGCTTAGATTAGGGAGCCAGCTAACCACTTAGGTGCTTTAAAATCATGTATGCGATCTTTCATGAAAGATTGAAGGGCTATTGTTTAAGTTTTGAGAAATTTAGGCCGACATCTTGAGCACAAATCTTATTAAAATTTTTGAATATTTATTTTTTTTTCTAATGCAATGCATGTTGATTGACTTTATATGCATAAATGGTATGAGTAGTTTTAAAATGCTTAAATATGTTTTTTTCTAGAGATTTCTAATATTCCCTTGACTGAATTGTACCCTAATATGTCAAGTAATATGGTAGAACTCACAGGCAGAGAGGGATTAACAAGGAGGATAAGACTTTAGTATGAATACATGCAAACCGAGCTTACTTCTTAAAATCAATTATTTTTTTATGTGAGCATGCTATTTTTTTATTTAATTTTAGCAGAAAAAGTGTTTAGCATTCCCTCTCAAGCCTTCAAATATTTTTTAGCTAAATAAAAATCACCATGCAAGAAAGAAACCTAGAAAATAAGGTAATTTCTAAAGTACAAATAATGTAAACAATCAACACATTATCAAATTAAATATAAAGTCCATATGGCAAGTACCACTTAATTACAACTTAGAGTCTGCATAAATTAAAAGTGTGTGTACCACTGACAATAACCTGAATTCTTATTCTAGAAATGACATAAGCGATTTTGAGAGTGGGATGTTCTCATTGTCTTCACTTCTTTATCATCTTTACGTCTGTGTGCTCCTTGGATTCATCAAATCTAATAATCCAAATGAAATAACTCCTCCCCAAAGGGGTGTCTCTTTTCCCTTTAGATTTTTAAATCATCATAACTTGAATCTCCAAATGAAGAGGAAGTCTCCCATAAGGGATGTTCCCTTCTCTTTGGATTTCAAGTCGGATGATTGATATCCCACCTCAAAATTAACTTTTGTAACACTTTTGAATTAAAATACATAGATAACCTACAGGGTTATCCTAAGTAATTATAATTAAAATTAACATCCCAAAAAGATATATTATTGAATTACTCAAACAAAATATAATTATACTTGGCCATGCTCTTTTAATTTTAAATGAGACTTAGCATTTTTTTAGCACCTACAGAAAATGTGTCATTTAAGCTTTAATTTTTCTCCTTAATTTTATAACCTTACATAAACATGGCCACCTGCAAAAAATTTTACGAGCATCCAAATCATTCTTAACCTAAAAATAATCTAACAACCATCACATCAATTCATAAGTTATATAAATAAATTAACACATTATAGAGCATCACATCAATTAAATCATTACAACTAGCATGTAATGAAAATCATAAAAACTCTGCATAGTAGCAAAAAAGAATAACAGTAACCTAGCCTAAAACTAAAGTTGGTTGTTCTAGCAAACCATCTAATGTGTGTGCATGAGGCTATGTGATTTAGTTATATCCTACACTAGGTAGCTCATTAAAGTTATCTAGTATTTTGATTTTTATTATAGGCTTAAGGAATTTTAAATTTGGGTTTAAATATTAATATCTTGATGTTAATTTTAAAGTATATTTTAAATGTTGAATGATTACTACATTTATTTTCACTAGGGCTATGAAGTTTATTTCACCTTCATTGGGGATAAGTTAATAGCCTCGCAGGCCCGAGTTACCAAGTAGTAAACAATTTGGATCAATTGATTTAATTGGTTAAAATTAATAGACTTGATAATTTTTAATTAAATTTATTGGTTTCTAATTTTAGAAATTAAGTTGATTAATTTTTGTCATCAATCAGTTTGTGGCATTGTCACAATAGGCTCAAGGAATCAGGCATCCTTAGGACATATAGCCCCACAGCTCAAGGTTGTCTAGCTTATAAACTAGGTTAATGTTATTGACTTAAGATTTAAATTTGATTAAATATTTATAATCAATTAATTTTAATGTTTTACACTCCATTGAATTTATTTGTAGTTTTTTCGCAATGGGCTCGAGGAACTAGGCCTCTGTAGGGCACTTAGCCATGTAACTTAAGGTAGTCCATCCGAAAAACTTCATCTTTAGAGTACTTATTATGTAATAAGGGGTTGGTTGGCTATTTTAATAATCAAATTAATTTTTTTTTTTGGAATTTTAATTATTTATTGAAGTTTGTGAATTTTTTAAACCATTAAATTAAGAGGACAAATTTTAACTTTTCAAATTAAGTTAATTTTTATAGTTTTGATATTTTTCATAAGTACTAGACTGGTGACTAATTAGACACAAAGTTTGCTTGATTTGAATTTTTTTAGTGTTGAACTTTATCAGATAAGCCAAAAGAAACAAAAAAATGGAAATAAAAAATGCTTAAATCATTGCATACCTGCTGCCCATGCATATATCCTGCATCGAATCCCACTGCTATATCCTATCGGTAGTCTACAACATCACCGAATAGTCCTATCACACATCTGCAAAAATCTCGTCGATCGCATATCCATTCAAGACGTTAAATATGACACTAAAGGAACCTCTTCTCTTCTTCTTCTTCCCATGCTTAAATCCAAGCCAAGCTCCCTTGCCACCTTCCACGAACTTCCCCAAGCTCAATTCCTCTCCTCCAGATCTCACCCATCTGAAGCCCAACCTTAAGCCGATCTTCCCAAATCCCCCAAGCTTCATGTCCCTCCATAACAAGAACTGGAATCCAGCCCTTATCTGACCCCCTTGCTCCTTCAGCCTAAGAGAGAGAGAGAGAGAAAGAGAGAGAGAGAGAGAGAGAGAGAGAGAGGAGAGAGAGAGCTCCTTACCTGCTCACCCGATCTCCTTCTTTGCTTCAAACCTGACTGAGATCCACTGCCTTTGTCATGATCTGTAGCTAAAGCTCTACCCGACTTCCCCCTTCTACCCATCTAACTAGTTCAACCTGATCTATTTCATCTATACTAAACCTGGCTGACCCTTACAACCATATATATATAACCTCTTTTAAGATTTCTTTATTTATTTACTGTTATTATTAGTAATTAATTATTTTTGGTAATTATCATTATATAATATTTATAATTATATTATTATTATTATTATTATTATTATTATTATTATTATTATTATTGTTGTTGTTGTTGATATTATTGTCATTTTAAAAAATAAATATTTTTTTGTGTGATTTTACACCACCATCGTCATCGTCGCCACTTCACTTCAGAAGGTATAACTTTTCTAACCTAAAAAATTCTGTCCTCGATGTTTGCGATGAGCCAATAAATCCCCTACACGCTCATATAGCATAGTAGGGAGGGAAATCGGTGCGACACTTGCAATGAGACGGGTAATCCCCGGAGTGCTCATGTAGCATTGAGGGGGACCAAAAATAAGTACCTCCAAATGCTCATGTAGTGCAAAGGGGGGAAAGAAAATTGTGCTCTTTTAAATAAGTACCCAAAAACCTTTAAACGCTCATGTAGCAGGAGGGGATTAAAAAAAAATGCAACCACGGTGTCAATTGACACCTACCTGAAGCACTCAAGTAGCGACGAGGGGAAGGTTGTCTCTTAGTTTTTCTCCTAAACAGGGGAGACGCCAGGAGGCTATGAGAATTTGAATTGAAGATTAAAAGACTTGGACTAAATGAACAATAATAAGATTTTATATTGAATTAATAATAGCAAACTGAATCTAAATTGATTTGCACAAAATTTGGATTCAAGCAAAAGACAACAAACTATAAAGGGCATGAGCTTGATTTGAATTAGATATCAAAGATCTGGACTTAATACAAATGAACTCAATGAACCAAAAAAATGACAATGAACTTGGACTCAAACTTCAGCTGAATTTGGACATGATTCGAACATTTGAACTCAAGTAAGGACTTGAGTTGGATCATAGGAGACTCGATGAACGGAAGAGGCTCATATCGAGCCTGAACTTTATTTGAACATTAGACTTGAACTAGGACAAACATTGACCAAATGGTTTTAAATTCCCACTTGGACTTAAAGTCTAATGTTTAAAATGAAGATCATAAGCTTATGAATGTCAAAATCAATGATAAAGGAATAATAATCATCTCAATTTTAATGAAGACATTGACAAATATGCAAGCGAAATTTGTAAAAAAAAAAATGATTTGGCCATACAATCATGGTATAAGGACTTTTGGAACATTAAATTGCAATGTTAGATATGAACTCATATATATGCAAACAATCCTGCCTATTTGTTACAAACATAAAATTAAAATGCATTCAAATGCATTGAGCCCTACAAGCAATGGGGCTTATGCTGAATGAAACTTTGATGTTAATTAGTGATGACATGCATTATAATGATAAGTTCAAACAAATAGGCATTGCAAATCATAGAAGAACCGTAATTGATTGATTGCAACATTTATATTAATTGTGCTAGCAAATGTATCAATCTCTTATGAACTAGTGTAGGAGACCCATCAACCTACAAGCAAATATGTCAAACCTTGCAGGCAATGAAGCTTATGAATACATCTATCTTGTATAACATAAGATAGAGATATAATAAATGTAGCAACTCTTTATGGTCAACATCAAAATACAAATAAAGGAGCCTTCATCGAATGCAACAGTTTAGTGATGAAATCATATAATTGGATTATGATATATGCGATGCATCGTCTACAATCCAAGAAATACTAGAAGAAACTATATGAAGCATAATCTACCATCAGTTATTGTGTATTGTTTGCAAAAATCTTATGAGAAGACACAAAAACACTTATAATTAGTAATATTAGACATGTTGCATAAGTGATAAATTATCTGCGAGCATAGATATACATGTGAGATATCTTCTAATGGCAAGGATGGTATATCAATAGTACTCCTACAAGCAACTACTACCCAACGAGAACAAATATACATATCCTTATAGGTAAAAAGGAGAGTAATTGGTGACGAGTGAAAATATCTATGGGCCTTTATAGAAGACCTGTCGTATACTCAATATGTTACCTATAGGCAAATGCATAAGGACTACGGACCAAGCACAAGTTTCTACAAGCTACTATAAAAGATTTGCCAAATGTCTATAATACCCCCACACATGCACCGTAAGTTGTATACACATAGATACATAAAAAGGGGGTATGTAATCAAGCACATGCATGGGTCCCAGTGAGTGTGTCTTAGATAGACACATGACGTTTAGGGATGCTATGCAGGTCAATAAATATGAATCTGATCCTCCTAAGCAAGTAAATAGGAGTCGATAAGGTTCAACCAATAATTATAAAATGCTCCCCAAACACCCACTTGGGCCCTGGCGAGTATGTTATATGAATACATGTAACGTTTAGGGATGATGTGTGGGTTATTAAATCTGAACCTGATCCTCTTAAGCAAGTAAATAGGAATCGACAAGGTTCAACAAATAATTATAAAATGCCCCCAAACCAAACACCAGCATAGGCCCTGACAAGTGTGTTATTGGCACGCACGTGATGTCTAGGGATATTGCACTGGTCAATAAGTGAATTCAAGTTCAAACCTGATCCTTCTATACGGATCAATAGGACTCGATAAGACTCAAACCATCAAAGAAATATATAGTTGTGGCAACCACTATATTTATTTGAATACATTCATATTAGGTCTTTAAGACCTATAATAATGAGAATTCACTAATAAATACATAAAGCCTATGAAGCCTGATCCTTTGTTGATAGTTTGATAAAGTCGACAATGTTCATCCACAAAATGTAAATATTTTTAAATGGAATTTCCAATTGCCCCAATGATGGTCATGTTGAATAAAAATCTTAATCGAAGGGGTTAACTCCAAACATTTCAAAATGTTCTCAAACTTCCACCAAAATTCAAATGAAATACAAGTGACCTCAAAGTCACATTGATGATGGTCGTGTTGAATGCAAATCTCAACCTGAGGTGTCCATTTCAAATAATTCAAAGCTACTAAGAATCCAAAAATTCTCAAAATCCAAAATATCTAAAATTAAAATAAAACCATCAATGCTTAAAACAAAATCCATCCACCTTCCGCAATAGTTTGCCGAGGTATACAAATTCAAATATAACTTCAACTCACATAGAGGTAATGCCTGGTCAAAAACATCACTAAGATCTATTCTCAAACAAGCTTCTACCAGTAAGGACATGGTACGTGTCTTTTGACCGGCAATTTTATTCCCAAATGACATTGCAGGATAAACGGTTACGATATAGGGCCCTCTGAACCGAGTGATTTTGCCATAAAATAGCCATAAAATATCGTATAGCCAGATCCAATATGCTCCTTTGTGGCATGAAATCCTTGAGATATGAATCAATAGGATGTGATCGATAGGGCATAAAGCCCTTTGTTAGCTAAGGTGGATTCAAATTTTTCCCCTTAGACAAACATTCACCCCAGGTATATATGATCCCCTTGGATGAAGTAACCCATGGTTTCCGATAAGAATCCTTCTATCAGGTTGGGTCAACTATCTCCTCTAACTAAGTAGACCAGGGTTAATGATGGCCCAGGATGATGGAACCATGGGATCTTGATTGGGTCTATCATCCATTCCCCCGCCATCTGCATTAAGTACAAGATTGTGAAATTTTTTAATTTTAAATATAAAACCCTTCCAATTTCTATATTTTTATGCCCAATGCTGCTACTATATGCCAGATAACATGTATATTCTATATATCTAATTGACGACTAGCCTTAATCAAAAGTTATCTCTCTTGAACAGGAGGGGTAAATAATTATAGGGGCTTACGCCTATAGGAAATAAGAACTCAGATCATAAAGTCCTCACAAAAAGAGGGTGAAATATCTGGGTGGTGTCTTATCTACAAACCCATCTGCCTTCCAAAATTTACCCCATAACTTAAATCCGTTAAAACTCCCCAAAAGAAAAATAACTGCAGGCGGAGGCCGGGGCCAAATTTTCTGAGCCCACAGATTTATGGTGACTCCACTATGGATTGGTTTATCTTTCTATCTTTAGCTAGTCATCTCAAATACAATCGTAGAAAAAAATTTGATAAGGCCTAAAATTTCTAAACTTTTCCAAAATGATCATTTAAAAAAATTAAAATTTTAAATATCCTAAAAATGATCATTAAAAAAATTCATTTAGATAACACATTTAGCAAGTGTTTTAAATTTATATTATTTTAATTGCTCGCTAATGTTATATACTTTTATTTTCTATTTTGTGCAAGTCTCTATACTTTGAAAGTATGGGTTGATGTATCAGATTCTGATTATTAACCCTTACCTTTCATTCATGCAGATGGATCTAAAAAATACTCCAATGAGTGTTCATCTCGGACAAGGTGCCAAGATTTAATTGGCAAATACTATCATTGAGACAATCATTGGAGCATTCTATAGATCCATCTGAAAGGCCTACCATGAGCTACCATCCAGTTTGGTAGCCTCAAATTTCTTGAAGTCGTTACAAGGATCTTTGTCATTCCTATGAATGGCGTGAGTACTAAAAGGCCTGCCAGAAGGCCCCATTCTATTGAAATTGCTACATGCCAAATGTATCTGCTAGTATCACGGGCTAATAATGCCACTAAAAATCCTTGTAATAGGGTTTCTATATTTGAAAGGTTATCATAACCTGAAGCCCCACATACTAAGAGGGTCATACTTGAAGGAAGAATATCAGTGGTGACTGCTAACACCACTACCCTATCAACAGGATTATCTACACCTGGAAAATACAATGCTGAAATCTCCTCATCTGGAGGAAGGCTTACAAGGAGGTAAAGGAGAAAGAAGAATGCTGAGCTATAAGCCCAACAATAACTGCTACTAATGCACCCATCCAATCTATCGGCCTAGGAGCCAGAAGCAACCATTCGTATGCGGAATGGATTTGTGAATCTAATATGGGTGAAGAGAAATAACTCCACTGGTGAGCTGAAGAAATCCTTCTGAGAGCAATGATGCGACATCCTAGTCCCTCCAAAGAGAAATGAACCTAATACCTTATCAGCCTGGGTGTATCGAGTGATGAAGACTGTAAAGGATAAAGGCCCAAAGAAGAATAAGTTCCAACAGCCTTTGGTGATCGAGGCCAGGAGAACCCCACCGAGGGAGTATCTATCTATTGCGATAGAAAGATAAGAAAGAAAGCAAATTCCATGTGGTGAACATTGGGACATGACACATGAACCACATGTTCAGGGATCCACCATCGAAAGGTCCTAGTGGAAATAAAAACAAGTCTAGAGGCCAAATCCTCAAAGAAATGAGAAATAAAGAAAAGAAAGAAGAGTTGGTCTTGACGTAACATCCAGATAAGCTTCCCAAAAATTTGCCCCCAATAAAAAACTATGTCAGAAATGGGTCCCAAGGAAGGCCCACGTCGGTGCCCATTCTGACGATCGACTCCTTGGATAATCCTTTAGGGAATCCCATTGCTCATTAACTCCACCCAAAGAATCAGCAAACTTCGACCACAGCCTATATGTTGAAGAAGTTTTCTTATCAAATCAGGAACCAGAAGTCCAGCGGCATCGTCGCTCAGAGATTCGAGTACTAGAAGAGGAAAAAGAAGAAGACATGGAAGAAAATATGAAAGAATACTCAAAAGAAGAAATGGATGAAATAAATAGCACATTGGACATGGAAGTGTTTTATATGGTACAACACACTAATGTCAATGATGAGGCCTACTACGATGACGGTGAAGATGATGATTGTTGGCAACCTCCACCTAGGCAAACACGCTGGAATCTCCATGAAGCTGGGTCCATCACTGGCAAAGGTTGTCATTCCCAAGGAGAAGATGAAGTGGAGGAAGTAGAGGGGAATCCCCTTATTAATGAAAACATCATGCTCACCTACATGAGAAGGCAGATGAGGCGATAGATGAGAGCCAAAGATAGGGAAATCTCTTAATTGAATGAGAATATGACTGAGATGATGGCTCAAATGGGGGGCAATGAGCAGATGATGCAGAAAATTATTGAAACTTGTTGAATATGAGTTAGGTTGTTAGACCTAAGCTTATGTCCAAAAGGCTAACAAAGAGGGGAGGGGGTGAATTAGTAATTTAAAAAATTTCCTCTTTTTGTAATTAAAATTTTGAAATTGATTGAAAAAATGAGCAAGTTGATTTTTATGTTTACAAAAATAATTTTTCAACCACTAAAAAATAAAAAGCAAAAATTAAAGGCAGCAAAAATAAAAAAAAGATAAAGGTTTATAGTGGTTCGGTCAAACACGACCGACATCCACTCCCTGAAGTCTCTCACTTCAGGTATTGCACTATTACCACAAGTGTCTCTCCTTTTTTCCCCACAGCAAAGCAGAAAATCCTTCACAAAAACTCTCTTCCACCATTACCTGGTGCGGTAGAGAACCGTAATCCTTTTACACCTTCCAAGTGTCGGCAGAGAACCTTCCGCTTTTTACACTCTCCAAGTGTAAGCAGAGAACCTTCCGTTGTTTACACTCTCCAAGTGTAGTCAGATAACCTTCGACTGTTCACACTCCTTGAGTGTCGGTAGAGAACCATATTTCTTTAAAAGATCTTCTTACAAGAAATCTAGAAAGATACGAGAAAAGAGTAAAGAAATTATAAAGAACACATAGAGATCCTTACCTTTGAGTAACCAAGTGAATCCTTCACGCTCCACTAGTAAGAAATCTTCTTCAAACACACTCTCTCACTCTCTCCTTCAAATTCCCTTTAGTATTCACGAAGATCAAATGACAAAAAGATTTCATGACAGTCTTAAGTGGACCTTTTATAGAAAAGACACGAAAAAAAACCGTCCATAAACAGTAATTTTCAATTTTTGAGCATCCACGATCGTCCCGCACTATCAAATTTCGTATGTATGAATAGTATAAAAACTATTACATATGAACTCAATGAAAATTGGTACAAACTGCCTTCATACTCGATCATCGTCTCGTACAAACATGGTTTGTCCAGTATGAATAGTTATATACAAACTTCGTTGGTATGAAAATGCAGGATGGACTATAAGCTTTCAGAACATAGAAGATCATCTTGGAATGAATAATAAATATCGTCTGGACAAATAGTAAACAGAGCCAATTATCCTGAGATGAAAGATAAATATCGTCTGGATAAAATAGCGACAGAGCCGATCATCCTAGGATGAATGATAAATATCGTCTGGATGAATGTTAAATAGAGTCGATCATCTTGGGACAAATGATAAATATCATCTAGATGAATAGTCATAGAGCCGATCGACTTGGGACAAATAATAAATATTATCTGGACAAACAGCGACAGAGCCGGTCGTCCTGGGATGAACTATAAATATCTTATGGACGAACTATACTTATAAAAAAAATTTAGCTCTCTATTCATTCCATTTCTCTTTTGGAAATATGTAACTGACCAGATTGTCCTGTACGAACCTGGTTCGTATTATAGGATTAGTTTTTTTTTTTTTTTTTGAAAAAATATGAATTTTAAAACTCTTCCCCATGTGTGTGTGTGCTTAGTTACTCAATTACAATCACACTATCTCATACTCAATAAAATAAAAAAAAACAGACTTCAATTTATAAAATATTTTAAGCTGATATTGATTTGAAGTCTTCAATAATCTGGAGTATGATTTCCCTGAAATGTTAGTACACACAAGAGCAAAAATAAATCTTCTAAAATGTGTTCGGAGAAAATAATAATTAAAACAATAATATTTGGATTCATAAAAAATATATAAGTTGCAAGAGTGTAAATCATGCAAAGCTAAGTATCAACTCTCTCAAATAAAAAATTGCGGCTATTGGTGCCATGCCTATGTTAAGATAGTTGCTATTTGCATGCTTTACATTTTTGCAACTTGTATAGTTTTGATTATTCCAAACATTATTGTTCAAATGTGTAGTTATCTCCTAACAATTTTAGAAGATTTGTATTTGCTCTTGTGTGTACTAACATTTCAGGAAAATCGAACTCCAGACTACGAAGACTTCAAATAAAATTCAGCATGAGATACTTTGTGTATTTGAAGCTTGTACTTTTCTTTGAAATAAACTTGAAAGGGAGTGATTGTAATTGAGTGAATAAAAACATACACACACACATAAGGAGATCATATAAAATTTATACTGATCGTACGGGACAATATCAGTTCGTACG
>NW_021318785.1:1144953-1151815 GCF_001605985.2 Dendrobium catenatum
TAAACTACCAATTCACCCCCCCCCCCTCTTGGTAGCCTTGGGACATTAACTTAGGTTTAACAACCTATTTACTAGACTCAACAGCCTAATCCTCCTACTAATCCTCCAAACTTCTAAATGCCTCAAGTCTCAGGAGTACGAGGTGCTCCTGAAGGCGATAATGAGGTCAATAACATTACCCGCCAACCTGCTCCGCAGAACATTACCCCCCCCCCCCCTCTTGGTAGCCTTGGGACATTAACTTAGGTTTAACAACCTATTTACTAGACTCAACAGCCTAATCCTCCTACTAATCCTCCAAACTTCTAAATGCCTCAAGTCTCAGGAGTACGAGGTGCTCCTGAAGGCGATAATGAGGTCAATAACATTACCCGCCAACCTGCTCCGCAGAACATTACAAATGCTCCTAAACCCGTAATTGCTACACAGTTGGAAGGATTATCACCTAGAAGATCAAGTCCATCATAGCCCTTGATCAAGCAGAAAAGTTAGTGGGCAAGGGACGTCCGTACCCTACTGAATATGACCAAGTTTCGTATCCAAAAGGATACTCTGTACCAAAGTTTAATACTTTCAATGGTACTAATAACCCCTGATAGCACTTGGCATAATTTAAGGCAACTTGTGAGAATACAAGAGGAAATGACTCCTTACTCTTATGGCAATTTATTATTAGTTTAACATCAACTATTTTTTAATGGTATATTAAACTACCGAATGATTCTATAAAGAAATTTATAGAGTTAGAATCTATGTTTATGAAGAGGTTTGCCAGCGCAACAGAGAAGATCACCATCGTTGACCACACTCTGGATAAAAAAAAGGGAAAAATCACTGAAAAATACATCACACGCTGGTGTAACTTAAGCATGAAATATGAGCAATAATTAGAGAAAGAGCATGCCATAGAGTTGTTAATAGGAAAAATTGATGATAAGATGCTACCCTTCCTGTGTATGGATACAATCACCATATTTCAAGACTTGCTAGACAGGATAACTAAGTTTGAGAAATTAAATCTATCAAGATCATAGAGTCACTATGATAAGCCCAAGAAGGCTAAAGCCTTAGGTGCTAGAAGAGGTGATGTTGACTTCATATTTTTCTCTAAAGTTGATATGGGGAAATAGGTGGTTTATAATATAAACAAAGGTAAGCAACCAATGCAATACGAAGAAAAAGCCAAAACAAGCTTACAACCCTAACCCCAAATCGAAGATAATACTTGGGGGGAATGATAAGCCATGAACTTATCAAGGTGGTGGAGAATGCCCGAGACAATGGGAATTGGTGATAGAATATTCCCATCCCTTAAAGAAAAGATGAATAAATAATATTCATTCAAGATGGAGAGTGTCGCCAAATTATTTTGAAAGGCGTTGAAAGCAGACTTTGAATTGCCTGAATGTAAGAGGCTCGAAGAGTTGAAATATACTAGTGACCCAAATTATTGCCCATAACATCGTGTAATCAGCAATCCCATTAAAGATTGCTACATTTTTAAAGATTGGTTAGAAAGAAAATATTAAAGGGGAGAGCTCACATTGCTAGATAATGTGTTGACTCATACTAGAAAGGAATCAACTCGGGTGATTACATCCTCTTCCGTACCCCCAATTGAAGTAACAAGAAAAAAAAGAAGATAATTCAAGAAGAACTGTGGGAGAATGCAATCTCTAAGAAGATAATGAAAATGCTGAAGCAGCTTGAAGGAATTCCATGTGTAAAATAGAAGTCTCCTATTAAGTCGATGATAGATTTGAAGGCACTACTATTGCATATCTATTTTTAGAAATAGAATTTTGATAATTGTAAACACTTCTGTTTTACTACGAATGCCTTGCCTACTAATATTTCAGGTCCACAGGATCAAGACTACAATTTGAACCAGCTCAAGATTGGGTAGACTAGGCCTAAGTCAGTATGTAAACCATACTTGAGTCTATTTGTAATAAATGTGGTTCCTGATGCTAAGTAACCTTGCACACACACACTTGGAGGATTTTTTTCTGTTTGATTTAGAGTTTCTTATTTTGAGGACATCATTCAGGATGATCCAAATATTATCCTGGATGATCGGTTAAAAATAGAAACCCTAATTAGGGCATCCATGTTAAGGCAGTTGTCATTAAGCACATCATCCTGGCCGATATGTGTATTGTCCGAGACGATATGCTTAAATCAGAAAGAATCAGTTGTCAGATCTATTTAGGTATTATTTATTTTTGGACATCATCCTGAACGTTGCACACAATGATGCCTAAATTAATCTGGTGATTAAGGAAAGCCATTAAGGCTTGATTGATACGATCACATCATCCTAGACGATCGCAGGATTGTCCGGGATGATCAATTCAAAATACCTTAATTTCTCCTAGACGATCAATATCGGATAGCTTTTATTCAAAGTGATGCTTTGGATGATTTTCATGGATTTGAAATAATCATCCTGGATGATTGTGAGATCGACCTTGACGATCAAGCTATTTTTTCACCATCCAGACAAGCATTCAGTGATATTCTATGATTTAAACTAATCGTATAGGACGATATGAATAAAAACCTTCTGATCGTTCCAAATCATCCTAGCTGATTGAGCTTAATTTGTACTGATCGTACAGGATGATATTAATATCATCCTGGACGATAAAGTCAGCAAGTTGAATTAATGAGCTATTCTGAAGCTCTTTTATGTAAGCTCTCTTATATCACCCATGAGGGTATCTTTTGCTATTGTCTTGAGCTAAGAGAGCCTAAATGAGAGGGAAAGAGAGAGAGAGAGAGAGAGAGAGAGAGAGAGAGAGAGAGAGAGAGAGGAACTTGTGAGGGGGAGTTTGTGAGAGGGTTCATGAAGGTTGCTCCAAGCAAGGTTCCAAGTCATCTTTTTCGATCATCATCACTTGTCCTTAGGGGTTCTAGGGAGGTCTACTTCAGTAAATGATCAAGGTTCTCTACCTGCTTCTGGAGGAAGCAAAAGGAGTAGAATTCTCTGCCTCACCGGTGTCAATGGAAAAGAGATTTTGTAAGGGCTTCTCTGCCTTGCTTTGGGAGCAAAAGGAGAGTCACTATGTTTAGTGCAATATCCAGATGGCGCCTCTAGGTAGTGGACGTATGTCGAGTTGACCGAACCACTATAAATCTCTGTGTTCTTTTACTATTACTTTTCCGCATTTAATTTTCGCACTCTTTATTTTCTTTGAGGTGAATTATGACTTATGTTTTGAGTTTTTGATTAAAAAAAAAATTAAAATACTAATTCACCCCCCTTTTTGGTTAGCCTCTAGCTAGTTCATAAGGGCTTAACATCCCTAACGAACTTTCAGGTGGCATTAGGTCGAAATTCATAAAAATAAGTTTAAAACCTTTTGAATTTTAATCATAATACTGTGGAAGGGTATTCTATTACCCGACCACATTTGTTTGATAATATTCCTTTTGATTTTTGGAAAACTCGCATATCTACATTTTTGCAATTAATTGACTATCGCATATGGATGCTTGTTAAGGATGGTTATACACCTCCGACTGGTAAACTTAATGGTGCTACTATTCCATTTCCTTTTATTGAATGGACTCTTGATGATAGGGATTTAGCTCAACTTAATGCAAAATATTTGAACTATTTTTTCTTTGCTTTGAAATCTGAAGAGTACATGCATGATTCAACTTGTACTACTGGTAAAGAGATTTGAGATAAATTCTGTACTACTTATGAAGGTACTAATGAAGTTATGCAATCTAGATTGAATATTTTATTGCATGACTACGAACTTTTTCGTATGATACTTTATGAATCAATTTCTGATATGTGTACGAGATTTACTCAAATTATCACATCATTGCATGCCTTAAGAAGACAACTCACTAACTATGAAAAAGTGAATAAAATTTTAAGATGTTTGTCTTCCTCTTTTGAAGCTAAGATAACTGTAATTACTAAATCTAAATATTTGAATACTTATTCGATTGATAACTTACTTAGATCACTCATTGCATATGGGTAAGGGGTAAATCAAAGAAATCTTGATGCATGTGAGAAAAAGAAGAAAAAAAACTATAACACTGAAGGCCAAGAAATAAATACCAATTCTTTCGGGTCTGAAAGCGTTGATGTTGCCTTCATCACTAGGCAGTTCAAAAATTTTCTAAGGAAGAACCACAATCATCATCTAAAATGAAAAATAAGGTAAGGATAACAAACCTATAAAAATTCTTCTGATATTGTCTGCTTTGAATGAAGGAAACCTGGACATGTCAAGGCTGATTATCCTACACTTAAGGATCACTCAAGCAAAGAGAAAGATAAGGAGAAACCTAAGTTTAAAAAGGACAAGAAGCGATTCCAAAAGGCATTCTGGGCAGAGTCTGCATCTAACTCCTCTGAGACTGAGGCTGATGAGGAAACCACAAACTTGTGCTTGATGGTTAATGATCATCTTGAACAAGCTGACCAAGAAGAGGTATGACAACCAACCTATGATCAACTACTTAAAATATGTGAGAAAATTCATGCATCATATAGAAAACTTAAGAAAATACATGTTAGTTTGAAATTGGAGTTTTTGAATTAAAAAAAGAACATGAAGTCTTGATTAACAATCACCTCCAAATTTATAGCATCCCATGTCTTTACTTGATGAGTTTGATGAATTAAATAAAAAGCACTCTGAGTTAGTTATTGAGCATGATTCATTGAAAGCATCCTACACCTCACTTGAATCTGATTATAAGACATACATTGATAAATCTGATCATAGGGAGCATAATTTGAGAGTTGATAATCCAGATTTAGAAAGTGCTAACTCGAGGTTTAAAGCTGAATTGAATGCACTTGAGAAAAATAGGATGACACCCATACTTGATCTTAAGCCAAAACCTAGGAAGAGGCAATATAACTCAAATAAATTAGTAATTCATTTTCATGGTGTTAGATGTTTCTCATGTGCATGCTAGGGCACATCTCACACACTTGTACTATTCAGCGTAGTTCACATTGGATGTGGAGACCAAAATTGCATATTTCACAGTATAACATGGCTCATAATTGTTTTCTATATAATTTTACAGGTTCGTTCTCATAAAAGGCCTTGTGAGAGTATATGGTAATTGGACAATGGAGGATCATGGCTCATAATTGTATAAACTTGTTGCTTAATAAAATTATGAATTGCATGCTTTTACTATGTTGATTGTTGTTATTGTCTGCATTAGTTTTTGTGTTAGCTTTTCATATTTACTGTTATAGTTTGGGTTCTTTTTGCTTTATGATATTTTGCCTTATTTTTTGTTTTTTTGTAGTCAATGCTTTACATCTCTTAATCAGTTAAAGAGGGAAAAACCGTTGATTGTTTCCTTTTCTCTAACATCCTTTAGTAGTGTAATTTTCTTTTCCAAACAAAAGTCTATCTCAAATTAACAGCTGGACTATGCAATTAAAATCTTTTTCAATCTGTCTATAATAATTTATCTTATATATATAATGTTCAAAGTCTTAATTTTACCTTCAAATTTTTTGAAATCTTGTCGTTGCATTTATCATATGATTTTTTTCTATTTTGTGATTCATTTTTCCTTATATTAGAGAGTAAGTTTTTCTTCTCTAATATCTGGAAGATATAATCACAACTAAGAGTATTTAAGAATTTTGGAAAAGGGACCTAACTTGCAAAATTAAATGAAGAAAAAAAAGTAGCCAATGATGCCAAAATCAAAAGATGCGCAAAAAATTTTAAATCTTAAAAGAATTCATGTGTCACTTGATATTTTTCAAAGGCTTGATTTCAAGATTCTTGATCGTAACTAATTACTTTAATATATTATTTTATAAAATATTTTTTTGATTCTAAGTTTTGAATGAATTTCTTTTTCTTATCCAATTAATGTTTTCTGATTTAAATCTTTGTTTTCAAAAGAAGTTTTGCCTTGGGAGAAGTCCGAGTTAGGGATAATAGGATCGGTTGTGTTACCAATTTTTCGGATTCCGATGATATTAATTCATTGACTTACAAGTCTTTAAAATCAATCACATGGAAACTATGTCATATTCATGCCTTGATAAAAAAAATTGTTTTTGTTCGTTTTTATGTCTTTGTCGTATCTTATTTTTATCATTTTCACTTGATTTTAATATTTTTGGGCCTTGTCTGATCATCTCTATCCATTCTCTATTTTAATTTTATTCTCATATCATCCTGGATGATATTCATATCATCCTGGATGATCGGTTCAATTCACTTCTAAAATCCATCTGCTGGTTGTTCTGACCTTTCTGCTCTTTATTATCCTTAACGATCTGATCGTCTTCTGCTTCAATCATCTTTGATCATCCTGGACCATCCTCTTTCATCCTGGATGATGTTTTTACTCCTTGCTCAATTATTGGTAATCATCTCGTATGATCTACATGTTCATATTGGACAATACACATAGAAATACGTTTAATAAGCCTTAAAATTTTGCCGGTATGATCCATTATTGGTGAATCGTCATGGACGATCCACTTGTTCGTCTTGGATGATACACGTGGCAGTGTGTTTAAATATTTTAAATTTGGCTGGTACGATCCATTATTATTCATCATCGCGGATAATCCGCCTAATCATCCTGGATGATCTTCTTTTTAACAGTAGTCTGGATTGTCGCCTCGGGATGATTGCCTGTTGAAATTACTAAATGACAAGAGGAGGGGTGAATTGTGAAAAACTTTTTCTCAATAAAAAGTAACCCTAAACAAGAGTTCTAATCTTTTTATTATTTTTGAAATTTGACAACAAAAACTTAAAAAAAAAAATTTCCACAAATTTCACCACGCAATAATTATAAAACATTAAGTGCAAGTAAAAGTAAATGACGATAAGGAAAA
>NW_021318785.1:1151915-1189212 GCF_001605985.2 Dendrobium catenatum
AGGGCCTTAGTGACCTCATACAAAAATGAGGTCAACAAGAGCTAGTAACATTCTATATACCTCCTCCAATAGAAAGGGTGGACCAGTTAGTCTACTTTATTCAATCAAAAAACTCATAGAAGAAATAAATCACGACTGGTTTTGTACACTCATCGATTCTGATGATTTAGTACTACGAGAATTCCTAGGTATAATACAAGAAGTATTCAAAGAATGTTATAGAAGCGAGATAAAACTCGTTCCTCCAAACAACAAGTTCATTTATGCTTGAGCCTCTGGTATCAAAGAAATCCTCACTCATTAAATAAGAATGATATTTTTGCAAAAAGGGTTTAGGATTTTTTGTACAAAAGTACCCCCAAAAGGAGATTTACAGAGCAATCACATATGGGGAAATCAAATCCAATGACGATGGTGATGAGGAGGTGTACAAAGTTGTCAATTATGATAATCAACCCATAATGGCCAAGCCTACATAAGAAGAGCTTGAAGATGGTGGATAGGTAGCCACTATGGATGAGCTAAAAGAAGTCAACTTAGGAACTGAGGAGAATCCTTGCCCAACCTTCATTAGTTCTCTCCTACCCGAGGAACAAATAGAATAAATAAAAGAACTCCTCTGTAAATTCAATAATATCTTTGCTTGGACATATGATGAAATGCCTAGCTTATCCCCTAATATAGCAGTTCACAGATTGACAATCAAACCAGATGTAGCACCCATCAAATTAGTTTCAAGGAGAATAAGATTGGAGATTGAAGAATAAGTGATTGTAGAAATAAAGAAGTTCAAAGAGGCATGCCTCATTTGAGAAGAAAAATATGCGGACTGGATCGCCAATATTTTCCATGTGAAGAAGAAGAACAGTCAAATATGTGTCTGTATTGATTTTTAGGATCTAAATAAGGCGTGCCCAAAAGATGACTTTCTACTCCTTATATCAGAACTACTAGTGGATAACACTTCTAACTATGATATGTTCTCATTTATGGATGAATTATCAGGATATAATCAAATCAAAATAGTGCCTAAGGATGAAAGGCACATATCATTCAGAACTCTCATCGGCATTCACTACTACACGTTCATGCCCTTTGGCCTGAAGAATGTTGGTGCCACATATCAACGGGAAATGACACATATTTTTGATGAGCTAATACATCAAAAGGTTAAGTGCTACGTAGATGAACTGGTTGTCAAGAGCATAGACCGAAAAGATCACCTATAATACTTGAGGATCATATTTGAAAGGATCATAAAGTATGATCTAAAGATGAATCCTCTCAAATGTGCTTTTTGGGGTCTCCTCTAACAAATTTTTGGGTATGTTGTTCATCACTGAGGAATCGAGATCGACCCTAATAAAATTAAGGCGATCATAGAGATGCTTCCACCAAGGAATCTTCAATAACTTTGCTCCTTACCAGGATAACTGGCTTTCATTCGGCGGTTTATATCGAATATGTCTGGTAGGTACCAGCCATTTTCAAAGCTGATGAAGAAATTTGTTTATTTTAAGTTGGATGAAGAATGACAGAGCATTTGATAGTATCAAAAGTTATTTGTTAAACTCGCCCATTCTCATAGTGCTAATTCCGGGAAAGCCTCTTATAATGTATACGTCAATACTAGAAGAGTCTCTCGGAGCATTATTAACCCAACACAATGAAGAAGCTAAAGAGAATGCATTATACTACATCAATCGAAGGTTGATCAGAGCATAAATATGCTATTCTCCAATTGAGAAGCATTGCTTAGTATTAATTTTCGCAGTTCAAAAACTCCACTATTATATACTCTCTCATAAGGTTACTTGATATCAAAGATCAACCTGTTAAAGTTCTTGATGACAAGACCAGTATTGGCAGGTCATCTAGCTAGATAGGCAGTAATGTTATTGCAGTTTGACATCACTTACATATCATAAAAGGTGATGAAAGGGCAAGCCTTGGCAGATTTTCTCACCGCACATCCTATCCCAACAGACTCTCCATTCAACGATGATTTGCCCAATGAAAAAATCATGCAGGTTGAGGAAAAAGAGAAGTTATAATTTTAGAAAATATATTTTGATGGGGCATCATCAATTAAACCTACAGGACCTCCAAACCTTGTAAGGGCCCAAGCTAGCATCAATCCCATTTTCATAGCACCTGAGGGATGCATAATAATACTTTCATTCAATTTGACTGAACCTCGAACCAATAATGAAGCCGAGTATGAAGCTCTAATAGCAAGAATAGAAATTATGGTCGATGTTAGAATCCAAAATTATTAAATCTTTGGTGATTCTCAACTTATGATAAATCAGGTCCTCATAATTTATAAGGTTGACAAACTTGAATTGGTTCATTACCACTGACGAGCTCTCGAGCTTCTGAAGCAAGTGCTAAATATTAAAATAGCTCGAGTTCCTTGAGGTCAGAATTTAAAGGCAGACTGCTTAGCTAAAATTAGCCAAGGATGTGGTGAATACCAATGAGGAGATGCATATACCAATTATGGTTCACGACCGTCGGATCTTAGAGCCAGTAATCTTGCAATTCCCATAGCTATAGGGAATACTAGATTCAAGCCAGTAGGATACAACCCTGGTTGATCCTCAACCTCCCCAATAGATTACTATTAAAAATTAACTAGAAGAATACTAGATAGTCAAGAGATGTAAAACTAGCAGGTGCTTAGAGTCATGGCTACATTGCTTAGACATTGAGGAAGAAAATGATTGGAGGCAACCCTTTATCAAATATTTTAAAGAAATTAGACTCCCAATGGTTAAATCGGTGGCTGCACAAATTCATAAAATAGCATTATGATATAATTTTGTCAACAACATGCTATATCGACGATCTTTTGATCAGATGTGGCTAAGGTGCCTAGGGACTAAGGATGCTTATAAAATGGTAGTAGAAATTCATGAAGGGCTTTATGGTGCACATTAGTCAGGTCCCAAAATAGTTAATAAAATAAAGAGAATGGGTTACTATTGGCCGACCATGGTCAGAGATTATATTGACCACGCAATGAGGTGCCATGAATGTTAAATCCACGATGATGTTATACATCTACCGCCAAATTCTCTCCACCCTACAGTAGCATTCTGGCCATTTGAATGCTGGGGCATAGATATAATTGGGCTAATAGTTCTGTCATCATCTATGAGATACAGCTTTATTCTAGCAGCAATAAACTACTTCTCAAAGTGGGTGGAAGCAGCTCCATTCAGAGAGGTCACATTCGAGCATGTGATCAATTTTTTTACCCACAACGTTGTCTATAAATTTGGTGTGCCACTCTACATAATCTTGGATAATGGTATGGCATTTAAAAGTATAAAAATCTATAAATTTATTGATAGGCATAAGATCGATTGGCAGTATTCATCTATATACAACCCAAGAGTAAATGGCTTGGTGGAGGCCTTCAACAAGATGTTGATAAAATTATTGAAGAAAATTCTTACCAAGAATAAAAGAGAGTAGAATATGAAGATGACAGAAGCTTTATGGGCATATCATACAACCTATAAAATGCCAGCCAAAGCCATCCCGCATTCACTGGTGTTCGGAGTTGAAGCAGTATTGCCACTGGAAGTTAAACTATCATCACTCCGAGCAGTAATCCAGAACGATCTTACCCAAGAACAAAATGCTCGCCTGAGAATGGAAGAGCTTGATGCACTCGATGAAGTCAGGTTAGAAGCTCAACAAAACTTAGAAATCTATTGAGGAAGAATGGAAAAATCCTTCAATCATATGGTGCATGGGTGTAAAAGGCTGGATCCAACATACCCAAATATGGCTGGATCGTTGGCATCTCTGTCTACTCAATAAGCCATAAGAAAGGTCGTAGTAGCGGAACCCCCACTTGGTCAACCTATCAATATGGACTATAGGAAGAACAAAGGCTAATTTGACTCAACTAATTCAAGTGATCGTAGTCTATTAAATTCTCCTAAATGACTGGATAATTAAAGTTCCAGTGGGAATGAGGGATCTTGAGCAATCCGATGAACTGGACATCTAGGTGTAAAGTTAGAGTCTGGAGCGAATCTACACCGTCAGTTCCTCATTGACATTTAGAAGCAGTTCATCGGATTGTATCTCAAGGCATCTCCTGGTAAAGGGATCCTATATGGTAACTTGTAACTATCTGCTTATTCCGATGCGAACTAGGCTGGCTAATGTAGCATATTTGGACTGCATGGTGCTCTAGGCGTAAGTCATTGCGGGGTTTGGTCAAGCAGGGGTGCTATGAGAAATGTGGGTGGCATTGGACTTTGAAGTGAATCTAGATTCTTCTTTTCTCAATCTCTCCTCCACGGATTGCTCCTTACTACTACCTATTTGTTGGTAACGGCATCCGTATCTTTATGCACGAACGAAAGATTCTGTTGTAACCTTAAGATTAGGATATTTTTTTTGGTCCTTTGCTTTGTGCTTTAGCAGACTTGTTGAAGAAAAATTCCTTCAATCCTTGCTTTTTTCTTTGTGAATTTATTGAATGACTTGTAGGTTTTAGATTCAATTGATAGTATGAGATGTAGGTAGTATCTTGATCCTTAACCACTTGAGGAGACTTTAATCTATGTCACTTTAGTTCATCAGATCGGGAGAGCTATGATTTGATATCTCTTCATCCTCTAGATGTTGAGAAATTTAATAATTGAGGCTAAACAAATATGGCCGGATTGTTGGCAGCTCTGTCAATCTTAAACCCTAAAATGTAATGGGGGTTCCTCTACTACATCATTTCTTATAACTTGTTAAAAAATTTGTTTAGCCTTATGATGAATCTATAAAGCTCAGATAAGTTCTGAACAATACCTATATGTGATAAAGAAGAATGTTGAGTATATAAAGAATGTTAGAAACAAAGGTAACAGCGGTGCAAAAGAAGAGTATAAGGTGACAGTGGTGCAAAAGAAGAGTTTAAGGTGATAATGCCACCTACTATCATAAGTCTACAAAGTAACACCCTAGGCATCTGAGTACGAAGTACTCTATCACTATCCTATGGATCTCTACTTGACCAAAAGCAAATGTATCAACTATACTAAAGATTATAAGTGCATCTAAAGATTGAGGAAGGCACAAAAATGGACCCTTGTAGATCTACATAATGAAAATCTTAGTGTAATATCCAAGTAAATTTTTGAAGATCTACTAAATGTGAACTTCTGTGTGACATCCAAGCAAACTTTTGGAAATCCACTAAATGAGAACCTATGTGTGACATCTAGACTAAATATCTAAATATCTATAGGGTCAATTAATATATAATAAATGTGGTTTGTCCTAAACTCGTACCATATTTATTGGGGGTATTTGTTGACCTCTATCAGATAAGCAAAAGGAAACAAAAAATGGGAAATAAAAAATGCTTAAATCATTGCATACCTGCTGCCCATGTCAATATCTTGCATCCAACTTCGCTGCTATAACTTATCGGTAGTCTGCAATGGCACCGAATAGTCTTATCGTAGGCTTATAGAGTTCTCCTCGATCGCACATCCATTTGAGTCATTAAATACGATGCTAAAGGAACCTCTTCTCTGATTCTTATTCCCACGCTCAAATCTAAGCCAAGCTCCCTCGCATCCTTCCGTAAACTTCCCCAAGCTCGATTCCTCTCCTCTGGATCTCACCCATCTAAAGCCCAACCTCAAGACGATCTTCCCAAATCCCCGAAGCCACCTATTCCTCCATAGAAAGAACTGGAATCTAGCCCTTGCCCAACCCCCTTGCTCCTTTGTTCTGAGAGAGAGAGAGAGAGAGAGAGAGAGAGAGAGAGAGATCTCCTGTGTTGTTGTTGTTATTGTTGTTATTATTGTTGTTATTTAAAAAATAAATATTTTTATGTGCTTTTACACCGCCATCATCATAGTCGCCACTTCATTTCAAAGGTATAACATTTCTAACCTAAAAAATCTTATTCTCGATGCTTGTGATGAGACGAAAAAATCTTAACCGGAGGGGTTAACTTTAAACATTTCAAAATATTCTCAAACTTCCACCAAAATTCAAATGAAATACAAGTGACCTCAAAGTCACCCCGATGATGGCCGTATTGAATGCAAATCTCAATCGGAGGGGTCCATTTCAAATAATTCAAATCTACCAAGAATCCAAAAATTCTAAAAATTCAAAATATTTAAAATTGAAATAAAACCATCAATGCTTAAAGAAAAATCAATCCACCCTCCGCAATAATTTGCCGAGGTGGACAAATTCAAATATAACTTCAACTCTTATAGAGCTAATGTCTTGTCCAAAATATCACTAGGATCAATTCTCAAACAAGCTCCTGCCAATAAAGACATGGTATGTGTCCTCTGACCGATGATTTTGCTGCCAAATTGCACCACAAGATAAACGGTTATGACCTTGAGCCCTCTGAATCGAGTGGTTTTGCTGTAAAATGACACCACAAAATACTGGTTATGGCCAGAGCCAATATGCTCCTTAGTGGCATCAAATCCTTAAGATATGAATCAATAGGATATGATCGATAGGGCACAAACCCCTCTGTTAGCTAAGGTGGATTCAAATTTGTCCCCTTAGACAAATATTCACCCCAGGTCTACGAGGTCCCCTTTAGACGAAGCAACCCATTGTTGCTGATAAGGATCCTTTTGTCAGGTTGGGTTGACTACCTCTTCTAACTAAGTAAACCAGGGATAACAATGGCCTAGGACGACAGAACCATGGGATCTTAATCAGGACTATTATCTATTCCCCCACCATCCACTTTAAGTGCAAGATGGTGAAATTTTCTAATTTTAAATATCAAATCCTTCCAATTTCCACATTTCTATACCCAATGCTGCTACTATATGACATATAACATGTATATTCTACGTATTTGATTGACGACAAGCCTTAATCAAAAGTTCTCTCTCATGAACAGGAGGGATAATTAACTATAGGGGCTAACGCCTATAGGAAATCAGAATTCATATCATAAAATCCTCACAAAATGAGGGCAAAATCTCTACGTAGTATCATATCTACAAAACATATACCTTCCAAAATTTACACCTGAACCTAAATCTATTAAAACTCCCCCAAAAGAAAAACAACAACGGGTGGAGGCCGGGGCCGAATTTTTGGAGCCCACATTTAGATTAAGTTATGAATTTTTAAAGTTTTAACTCAAATTTGGACAATAATTGACCAAAAAGTTGATTCTTTTACTTTGACTTATTTTCGGAGGTTTGACATTTCTAATAAATATTATTAATGGAGTATAATACCTTTGAGCTTGCTCAAATTAGAATTTTTTAAAATTTATTATAATTATTTTTAAAGTTTGAGTAATTAATTGAATTTTAAAATTGGTTTATTAAGAAGGTTTTGCTCCAAACTCATCTCAAACTTCATGAAATCACTCCCAAAGGTCTGGGATGATCCATGGGAGTGTTTTTAAGTATTTGGAATTTAATTGGAATTTATAATATTTTTAAATATTTAATTTAATTAAATATTTATTTTTCTTAAAAATTAAATTAAGCTCAACTTAAGAGTTCAATCAAGGGGCTTTTAATTTTCATAATTAGATGGTTAAATTCTAGAGAGTCTATTATATTATTTTTATTTTTATGATTTAATTTGAATTAATTATGATTTTAGATTTTAAGGCTTAACTAAAGGATTAATTTTGACTTGATTATTTTTTTTTTACCTAATGAGTTTTAAAAGTAGTGAACTCATAACCTAAAGTAGGTAATGTCACTATGTTTAATGTTCCAATTTTTTGTCCCTATTAGATGTATATCTAATTTTTTAAAATTTTTCCAAAATCCTAGATCTTGTCCTTAATTTTTGTCCATAGATGTAACTAAGTTATGTAGGATTGAAATTAAAGTTTGTTAACCCTTAACATACACATAGAAAGTCACACCATGAAAACCATATGACCTAATGCTAAGTGCATTAGAAGGGATGAATTTTCAAATGCTTGGGTTAACCCATAACTTAAACATTTGAAAACTCACTCATGAAACACTTCCCCACATCATCAAGATTGTAATGTTATGGCAAAGAGAATATTCACCATAACATTAATTAATCAAGATCCAATGCAAGCTAAAGTGCCTAACAAATGGCTAAGTAAAGCAACATAAAAGATACATGCAATTGTACTAAACTTGCATTAGACTTGATAAATTCTACACATCCACAATTAAGCTTTGGTTTAAAACTTTCAAAGAGACGTTTGGGATGTTTGAAAAAGTTTTGAAACAAATTTACCATGAATTTCTAAATTAATGGTCAAATTGTGACTTATGATTTTGGAAATTGATTAACTAACCATATGCACATCAAATAAATTTAAAAATTTTAGGGGAGATCAAGGACTGGCCCTAGCTCTCCCTTACCAAAATTTGGGCCAATAGCAATTATAAATTTTTAATTAAAAATAAAGCGCACTTTTTTATATTATTAAAATAATCAAATTAATACTAATCAAAATTACCAATTTTTTTTTAAAATAAAGTACTCTTCATCCTTAATCCATAGAGTCCAAAAACTTTAAAATTGGATAAAAATAAAATTCTTATGATTTTTTTGAAGTTTTTATAATTAAAAAGCATTTAAAATCAAATTATATCAACTAAATTCAAAATATTGACGGTGAGCCACATGTCAGGCTCTGGTTTATCGGATCAAAACCCCATGGCAGTGGGCATTAATGGCCAATAATTTCACACCGCCAATCATTGGTAATTAATGTGGGGACACAGTGATGTGCTAGCACCCATCATTTATCGGAGTCAACAGCAGATCACAGTCGTTCATCTACACGCAATTTGGATGAATGGCCATGATCTAGCTGTATAAGAAATAGATCCACAAAGTCAAACTCACATTTTGATTAGATGGCTAAATGGCATGATCAGAGCTATTAATCACGTGATCAATGTCACAAAAAAATTATATATGCATGCAGAGCATGATTAAACTTAAGAATAGAAAATTAAATTGTTCTCTTAAACCGCTCAATCAATTCTAATAAAGTTTTAAAAAGATCTTGGGTTAGTGAAGAGCATTGATGGGGGATAGTTCATTTGGCTAAAAATCAACTTTCTAAAAATTTGTTTAAACCTAAGAATATAGAGATAGGGTTTGAGTTTTACCGTTATTTGCTCTGTGGTTTTGGATGGTCAAGGGATTGTTAAGCTTGTATATTATCTACGTACTTTTCCTTATAAGAAATATATAGTAAAAAATATTTGGATTATGAGCTAGAGGGCCAAGATGGACTCTAAGGAAGAGGTGGCCAAAAGCTGACAAGTTTGAATTAGAAAAATTTAGAGGAGAGCTAGGGGATGAAAAACAAAATGAGAGCACTAGTGAAGAAGCTTTGGGGGCTGGGAATTGAGTGTATGAAAAAATGAGACCCCGTAGCTCATTTTAAGTCTAGGATTTAAAGTGGATGGCCCTTATCGAACAAAGCCTTCGCTCTGATGAGGGACAAGTGTCCCATGCCATTAGGAGCAGGGGAAAGGCTGAGTCGAGCCCTACTCCCATTGGTGGCTTAGGCATAGGGGGGACCACTCATTCCTCTTTGGTTAAACTATAGCTAGAGAACAACTTATGATGGTTTTAAGTGGGTAATGAGACATATGTGATTGGATTAGGATAGATTGGATAAGGATAGTTTATTTGTTGGGAAATAATTTTAAGAGGGTTTGACCATTTGAGAGGGTTTAAGCCTTGAGCTGATGGTTTGACTAGTCAACAGGTTAAGGATGCTGAGGTGTACTTAAGGAAGTGTGGAGGGCTATTTAAATGTGGTTTGAAAGATAAAAGGCGCAAAGTCCAAGGCTTGAGTGAATACATAAGATGTTTGACCAAATGCATGAGTTGACTGGGTCAAATCCTTCATGATTTGACTCATGATGATTTTTAATCTAGTTAAACCATGGATTGAAGTATAATTAAGGGCTTAATATAAGTTAATTTAATGCATGATAAGGTTTAACCAAAAGACATGAGGGTTTAACTAAAATTAATGGGTTGACTTGGTCAAACTCATCAAGATTTGACTAATCAATAGTATAGAGGCTTTCTCATCAAGCATTGGGAAAGTTGATTTGATTAGATAGATTGTTTTGACCCAAAAAGGTTTGATTTGAATAAACTTTTGGGCCTAGTTGACCAAGTTAACTGTTGACTGGGTGAAGGTGTCCAATTGTGATTAATTCACTAGGAAGGTTGATCAGATAGGTTTGATGAACATCAAATATAAGCTAGAGTTTAAATGAATATGGCTTGGGATCCATGATAAATATGATCAACCAAGTTTGAATTGGTCAATTCGGTCAGACCAAGGACTAGGGTTTGGCCCAACAAGTTTGATTTGAATATTAGATACCAATAGAGGTGGTCTCATACACTAGGATGGTCATTTAAGTTGAAATGAGCATTTGGATTGCCCAACCAACATGGGTTGACTTGGCCAACCATGCATGACCAAGGTTTGAATTTGAGTCCAATGCACTCCTAATGATGTTTAAGATGAATTAGAGGAGGTTTCAAGGTTTGATTTTACTAGGTCTTGTTGAGGATTGGAGAAATTTTCAATTTTCCCCTTAAGGGGCATATTCATCATTTGGACCCCTGGTCAACTGTGGGTCAACCTAGGCTTACCAAAGTGTTGTTTAATGCTCAACGTGTCATAATAAAGGATATGGACATGGTCAAGGGTTTAGGAGAAGTTTCCAAGGTCAAATTTCACAAGATGGAAGGTTCAATGGCATAGACTATAAATATTTGAAGGTTTTGGAGCCTTTGATTTTCAATTAGGTTTCTTGGGTTAGAGGACTTAGATTGGACTTAAATTTGGAGGGTTGACCTTAGGGGCATGCCTAATCAATATTAAATTGATATATCATGAATTGGGAGTCATTTGGCTTGATTTTAAAGATAAGGGCCTTTAACCCTTGAATTTTGATTTGGAAATATGGATTTGAATGCATTTTTGGATTTGATTGACTGAGTTTGATTTATCCACCTCATTCATAATTAAATGGATGATATTTAATGATTATATATGCTTGAAGTTTGATTCAATTCAAGCTAATGATTGATTGAAGGTTGGATTGAAGTTTGAATTGAAATTTGATTAAGGGCTGGGCTGGAATTTGATTGAGATCTATATGATTGACAATTGGATGATTATCAACCATCTGATCAAAAAGTAGGAGTCTGGATGGATCTTGATGACCTCATACAAAAATGAGGTCAGTAATATTTTAGCAAACAAATAATCTCCTTTATATATAATTGAGATAACTTCTCTTCATAATCAGTCTACTTTATGGGAAAGAAATAAGTAGACTTTATCAGTGTATCTATAATCACCCAAATGATACAATGAGTTAACTAGAGCTAGGGAAATATATAGCAAAATCCATAGTGATTTTTTCCCATTTTCAATCAGGAATAGATGCAACAAACCACTAAGCTTTTGATGCTAAGCTTTCACTCTCTGGTAGGTTTCAAGCTTTGAAACAAATTTATCCACTTAACGCTTCAAGCCTGACCATCAAAACATACTCCTCAAATTATGATATATTTTGTTACTTGTGGGCAAAGTCATGTGCTTCCTACAAAATCCTTTTCCTAAGTTCACCACTAGAAAGAATCCACAACTGCTTACCATAGAAAAATAATGCCCTGATCATCGACTTATAATTCAGGCCTCTTCATAGATTGAATCTAATCTAGAAATTTTTTAACTACCAACTATGAAAGAATAGCACTTGACACATCTATAGGGAGTACCACCTCTAGTTCATGTCTCTCTATTTCTTTAATCAAAGACTGCTCGGTAGTTAATAAGCTAACTATTACACCTATTGATTTCCTAATTAAGGCATTAACAACAACATTTGATTTTTCAGGCTGATAAATAATATCCAAATCATAATCTTTAATCAACTCCAACAGCCTTCTCTACCTCAAATTTAGTTCCTTTTGTATAAAGATATACTTGATGCTTCAATGATTACTATTAATTTTACTCTAAACACCTATGGGCTCCAAAAATTTGACCCCGCCCTCCGCCTGCTTTTTGCTTTCTTTTTTTTTTTGGAGAGGAGGAGTTTTAATGGAATTAAGTTTCGAGGTAAATTTTGGAAGGCATATGGGTTTGTAGATAAGACACTACCTAGAGATTTCGCCCTCATTTTGTGAGGACTTTATGATCTGAGTTCTGGTTTCTTATAGGCGCAAGCCCCTATAGTTAATTACCCCTCCCGATAATGAGAGAGAACTTTCGATTAAGGCTAGTCATCAATCAAATACATTGTATACTTAAATACGTAGTATCAAGCATATAGTAGCAACATTTGGCATTAGTATTTGAAGAGTTTGGAACTGGTTCATAATTTGGATATTTGATATTTAAAATTTGAAATTGCACCATCTTGCTCTTAAAGCGGATGGTGGGGGAATGGATGATAGATTCAGTTAGAGCAAGGTCGGCTATTGTGGGTCACACAATTAGGAAAGAGGGAGGTAGGTCGATTGCTAGGGGATTTTACATAAATAGAAGGGTCTGATCGGGACTATGGCAGAAGATCTGAGGGATTCAGCTACAAGTTAGGAAGAACAACTTCCTCTCTTCCTCTCCCTCTCTCTCTCTTTCTCTCTCTCTCACTCACTCTTTCTCTATGAAATAAAGAGCTTGGGTCGGCCAGAGTAGAGAAGGTGATAGGGAGGCGTTGGGCCAGAGGGATTTAGCTTGGGAGATAGGAAGAAGATAGGGCTTATTTTTCATGAACAAGTGATGGGATTGGGACTCCGGTTCGGTAGTTGAAGGCGTAGACAGTGGAGGTGAATATCGAAGTCAAAGGTATGCAGAGGTTTCGCATGGGCTTCAATCACAGGAGGGGATATTGGGATACAGGCTGAAGGTTTGTGCGTGGCAGAGGCGTGGAAGCTGATTTCAAGAGAGAGAGAGAGAGAGAGAGAGAGAGAGAGAGAGTGGGCTCGAAAAAGCTTTATTTGTTGTTATTTTAATAGTGAGGGAAAGTGTACAATCACAGGATTCAAGCAGAAATTGTGGAATGTGATATAAATGGCACCGAATCGATAGGTATGTAGAATTTCTACTCCATTTCTTTTTGTTCTTTATTCATAGATTAATAAATGCCCCCCCAATAAATATGGTTTCCATCTAGAGTGAATCATATTTATTGTATGTTGATTGAACCTGTGAATCTCTAGATATTTATTCTAGATGTCATGCTGAAGGTCTCATTATGCGGATCTCCAAAAGCTTGATTGGATGTCACGCTGAGGGTTTCATTTTTTAGTCTTCCAAGAGTCTATCTCTATCAATTTATAGACCTTTAGATGCATTTGTAATCTTCAGTATAATTGATATATTTGCTCTTGGTCAAGTAAAGCTCCATAGGATTGTGAAAGGGTACTCCATATTCAGATCCCTAAAGTATTACTTCGTAGATTGACGATGGTAGATAGCACTGTCACTACATACACTCTTATTTTAGTACCATTATCATTTTTGTTTCTAGCATTTTTATATATGCTTGACATTCTTCTTTGCCACTGTCACGTAGGGATGTGATATTTCTTCTATAGAATCATTTTTGTTGATAGCACACTCAGTTTATGGAGGATCTTCAACTCTTCTCTCATTTAGCTACATTTTAGTAAAAAGTTTTAAATATTTATTTGGGGGTCTCAGCACACGACACGATGTTGACCTAAATAAGTATTTAAAATTCCACCAGTCTTTAGGGACATTTGTAGATACCATCCTAGATGCTTATTCCACGGCTTTGGCTTGAGTCCTGAGATTTTGTTTCCTTTTATACTGTGTTTTATACTGTGGGCATTGATGGAGAATTTCTTGATTTGTCTTTACTGACTTGTCAGGAGATTTATACCTTTGGCCCTATACTTCTTGCTTTTACAGGCTTGACGATGGAGTAGATACCGGTGAGCTAAACCCTTAGGTTTATATTAGGTCAATGGAAAAAGGTCATCTGCCTAGAGCTTTGTGCATAACAGACTTATTGATAATGAATCCTTTTAGTTTAGCCTAAGGCTTTGTATAAACTTTGGGATAATTTTTTTCAGTCCTTTGCTTTGTGCTTTAGTTGACTTGTTGAAGAAGTTCCTTTGACCCTCACTTTGTGTTTTGTTAATTTATTGAAGGATTTGTAGGTTTTGGATTCGGTTGATAGTACCAAATGTGGGTAGTATCTTGATCCTTAACCACTTGATAAGACTTTAATCTAAGTCAATTGAGTTTATCTGATTAGGAGAGCTGGGATTTGATAAGTCTTTATCCTTTTGTTGTTGAAATGGGGGTTTCTCTACTACGGCCTTTCTTATAGCTTGTTGAGTAAATGGAGCTTACAGCGATTTGATCATATTTGAGCTTATTGGATCTGACCTCTTACACCCATTAAGACTTCATACTTGAGCTATATGAATTGCGCTTCCCAATGTTGATTTATAGAAGTTGGAAGATTTGGAGTTCTTCTTTGTGGTTGATGATTTTGGAGCCTATGAATATTTGATAGTTGCTCAAGATTCCTCCTTTCCACTGGAACTTTGATTCTCCAATTAATTAGGAGAATTTAGTAGACTATGATCACTTGAACTGGTCGAGTTGGACTTGCCTTCATACTTTCTACAATCCCTACTAAGGGGTTGACAAAGTGGGGCTTCCGCTACTATGGCCGTTCTTATGGCGTATTGAGTAGACAGAGCTGCCAGTAATCCAGACATATTTGGGCGTGTTGGATCCGACCTTTACACCTATTCTAACTTTAAGCTTCAAGCTGTCGACAGACTTCAAGCTTTTCTGGCTCAATTTGTTGGAGTGTGCAGCCATAAAAGTCTCTTTCTTGACCTTTGAATTTTTTTACATTGGAGAATGTGGTGCCTTAAATTTTTAAAAGATCACCTGCATATACTTTGAAAAGTAGTCTTTATTTTCTTCTAGTATAATAAATATTTATATTTATAATTTTAAATATTTATTCAGGGATTTTGGCACACAGCGCGATGTCGACCAAAAAAAATATTTAAAATGCCCTATATCTTGTAGGGACATTTCAAAGTATAATAAATTTAAGATTTTGAGATTTTTAAATATTCATTTGAGGATCTCGATGTGTAGCACGATGTTGACCCAAATGAATATTTAAAATGCCCCCTATCTCATAGGGACATTTTGGATAAGTTTTATATCTTTAATATTTTAAATATTTATTCAGGGAACTCAACACGATGTACGATGTCAACCCGAATAAATATTTAAAATGCCTCCAATCTGACGGAGGATTTTGAAATACATTCTTGCTACACAAGAGAATTTCAAATATTGATGTAAGTATGCATTGATAATTATGCACATAAAATTTTGATCATTGTAAAATATATTAGACATAGAATTTTCATGCATGATACTTCTTTAAATGTCGACCGTTGATCGGCGGCATAGGCCTATGTCCATCCACATCGATTAACAGATAAGCTCCTCCTTTGTATATCTTATCGATAATGATGGGGCCTTCCCAATTGGATTTGAACTTACCACTGATTTTTCGCTGTGGGATGACTGGTTTTCTCAGAACCAATACCAATTCTCCCCCAAGGGCGTACCATTCGATCAAAAGATTTTTCCATTCTTCCTCGATAGATTTTCAAGTTTTATTGAGCTTACAATTTGATCTCATTGAGTGCATCAAGCTCTTCCATTCTCAAGCGAGTATTTTATTCTTGGGTGAGGTCATTCTGGATTGCTACCCAGAGTGACAGTAGTTCAATCTCCAATGATAATATGACTTTAACATCAAACACCAATGAATAAGGAGTGGCTTTGGTTTGCATCTTGTATGTTGTACGGTATGCCCATAGTGCTTCTGTCATCTTCGTATGCCACTCTCTTTTATTATTGGCAAGGATATTCTTTAAAAATTTCACTAACATCTTGTTAAAGGCCTCAGCCAAATCATTTGCTCTTGGGTTGTATATGGATGAATACTGCCAATCAATTTTATGTCGATCAACGAATTTATAGATTTTTATACTTTTGAATGCCGCACTATTATCTGATATTATGCGGCGCGGCACACCAAATTTATAAACAATATTGTGAGTAAAGAAATTGATCACATACTCAGATGTGACCTCTCTAAATGGAGCAACCTCTATCCACTTGGAAAAGTAGTCTATTGTTACCATAATGAAACGGTGTACTGCTGATGACGGTAGATCTATTAGGCCAATTATATCCATACCCCGCATTCAAATTGTTAGGATGCTACCATTGGGTGCAGAGGATTTGGCGGTTGATGTATAACATCATCATGAATCTGACACTCATGGCACCTCTTGGTATGGTTAATACAATCCCTTACCATTGCCGGCTAATAGTAACCCATTCTCTTGATTTTAGCAGTCATTTTGAGACCTGACTGATGTGCACCATAAAGTCCTTGGTGGACTTCTAATACTACTTTATCAGCTTCCTTGGTCTCTAGGCACCTTGGCCATATTTGATCAAAAGCTTATCTGTACAATATGTCATTGACAAATGCATATCGAATGCCCTTTTTCAAATTTTTGTAGCTAGGGATTTATCTGTCATGAGTTTGCTTTCTTTGAAATAATCGATGAAGGATTGCCTTCAATCGTCACCTTTATCAACATCGAGGTAATGCAACCATGATTCTGAAGCTTGACTAGCTTTACACCTCTTGGCCACATGATATCCTTTTGGATAATTTTTCATAATGATCTGATAGAGAGGTTGAGGATCAACTAGGATTGCATCCTGCTGGCTTAAATCTAGTATTTTCTCTACCTTCAGGAATTATAACAAAGCGGGCTCTAAGATCTAACAGTTATAAACTCTAATGAATATAGGCTTCTCATCATTGGTGTTTATCATTTCCTTGTCTAATTTGCCAAGCAATCTACTTTAACTTTCTATCCCTGAGGAATCTGAACAATTTTAACATTTGACACCTGCTTTAGGAGCTCAAGAGTCCGTCGATGGTAATGAACCAACTCAACCTTACAAATCTTGTAAATGCCCAAGACTTAATTTATCACAAGTTGAGAGTCACTAAAGATTTGAAGATTTTTAATTTTGACATTAATTGAGATCTCTAATCCAACTATTAGAGCTTCATACTCGGCTTTGTTATTAGTCTAAAGTTCATTCAAGCTGAAAGAAAACCTCATTATGCCTCCTTACGGTGGTATGAGAACAAGATCGATATCGACTCAGGTTCTTGCAATTTTTTTAAGTCGAGCAGGTTTAATCGATGATGCCTATCAAAGTACATCTCCCAGAATGGTAGCTTTTCATCTTCCTCAACCTGCATAATTTGTTCATCAGGTAAATCATCATTGAGTGGAGAGTATGCCAGGATAGGATGTGTGGGGAGAAAATCTGTCAAGACTTGTCCTTTCATCGTCTTTTGTGGAATGTATGTGATATCAAACTGTAGTAATAGTATTGCCCACCTGGCTAGATGACCTGTCAATATTGGTCTTATCATAGAGAACTTCAGCAGATCGATCTTTGATAACAGGGTGATTATGTGAGAAAGTATATAGTGGCGAAGTTTTTGAACTACAAAAATCAATAACAAACAATGCTTTTCAATAGGAGAATAATGGATTTCTGCTCCAATCAACATTCGACTGATGTAGTAGAGTGCATTTTCTTTGCCTTCTTCATTATATTGGGCCAATAATTTTCCGAGGGACTTTTCTAGTGCTCTCGTGTACAGTATAAGAGGCTTCCCCGTAATTGGTGCTACGAGAATGGGATGATTCAATAGATATCTTTTGATACTTTTAAATGCTTCTTGGAACTCTTCGTTCCACTTGAAATGAACATGTTTCGTCATTAATTTGGAGAATGGCTGGCACCTACCCGACATATTCGATATTAATCACCGAATGAAAGCCAGTTGTCCTTATAAGGAGTGAAGCTGTCAAAGGTTCCTTGGTGGTGGCATCTCCATGACCGCCTTAATTTTGTTAGGGTCAATCTCAATTCCTCGATGACGAATCACATACCCTAAGATTTTTTTGGAGGAGACCTCGAAGGCGCATTTGAGGGGGTTTATTTTTAAATCATATCTTCTGATCCTCTCAAATATAATTCTGAGATCTTTTAAGTGATCTTTTCGACCCAGACTTTTAACAATAAGGTCATCTACACAGCGCTCAACCTTCTAATGTATCAAATCATCAAATATATGAGTTATTGCCCGCTGGTAGGTGGCACTATCATTCCTCAGGCCAAAGGGCATGACTGTAACTGAAAATATCAATGGGAGTCCTTAACGATGTATGCTTTTCATCCTTGGGTGCCATCTTGATTTGATTGTATCCTGATGATCCATCTATAAATGAGAACATGTTGTAGTTGAACGTGTTGTCCACTAGGAGTTCAGATACAGGGAGTGGAAAATCTTCTTTTGGGCACACCTTATTAAAGTTTCTAAAGTCGATACAGACACGAATCTGACCATTCTTCTTTTTGATGGGAATAATATTAGCAATCCAATCAGCATACTTTTCTTCGCATATAAAGTCTGCTTCTATGAGTTTCTTTGTTTATGCAACCATCTGTTCTTTAATCTCCAATCTCATTCTCCTTGGAGCTTATTTGACGGATGCTACATCTGGTTTAATGGCTAATCTGTGAACTGCTACATCAGTGGATAAGCTAGGCATCTTGTCATATGTCCAGGTAAAGCAGTCCCTGAATTCATAGAGAAGTTCTTTTATTTCTTATATTTTCTCATCGGTAGGAGAGAACTAATGAAGGTTAGGTGAGGGTCTTCCTTAGTTCCCAAGTTGACCTCTTTTAGCTCATCCATAGTCGCTGCCTGTCTACATCTTCAAGCTCTTCTGGAGCAGGTTTGGCCTCTACGGGTTGATCATCATAATCATCAACTTCATAAATCTCTTTAGCGCCACCATCATTGGATTCAATTCTCCTACATGTGATTGCTCGGCAAGTCTCTTTTCAAAGGAATTTTCGTTTGATGAATCTGATACCCTTATATCTAGCTATATCCTTCTGTATAAATGGACGAGGATTCCTTCCATACCATAGGCCAAAATATGTACGAAGTTATCATTTAGTGGTAGAAACATTTATTTTCTTTCGTAGCATTCTTTGAATACCTTTGGTATTAAACCTAAGTAGCCTTATAGGTAGTAACTCTTCTGAATCAAGGAGCATATAACTCCTATCATTATTCTCTTCTTCATGTATTCCTGTAGAATGTAATACATTCCCTAGCACAACCCCATTTTTAAGGGGAGGCAGATAAAGGGTGGTGAGTTCTTCAACCTTATGCACCTCGTTCGGAATGATTTCCCTGAAGTGTTATAAGGTGATATGCGTAATTATGAGTACGCTATCTGAAATCGACAAGCTGTCCATTCTTCTAAAGAACACACTTTGTACCTTTTCATATAAATATGGTCGTAATCATAATCATCATTTGAACATTCAACATCCCTACTCCATTCATCCGTGGATTACCATACTCTTTGGGATTTTATAGGGGTGATATCATCTTCATCTGTGTCACTTCCTAGGTGAGGTATGTATTTCTTTTTTTGGGGAATGGTCGGTGCTTTGGGAAGAGTCGGTGTTGCCTTCTTTCTCCCCCATCTTTTTTTTTTTTTCACCTTTCAGTTCAGGTCGCTTCACAACCTTCGAGTTTAATGCTTTAGCCTCAAAAAACTCAAAAACTTTTTCTTCTTTCACATGAAGTATTGCACATCTTCATAAACTATTGCTTCATGGACTATAAAAGGCTAAATGTCACAAGAGATTCTTAATTCTTTTCCATCTTTGAGATATTCAATACACTAGTGTAATGCTGAGGGGACAACACCATATTCATACAAATACGGATGACCTAGTAGTGCCTTGAATGAAGTGTCTGCATTAATCATATGGAACTAAGCATATGTATGGAGCTCTCCAAATACAAGAGGGAGCATGAATGATCCAAGGGTCTTCTACCCTTTTTCGTTAAAACCATGCACCATCATCTTATCTAGCCCAAGGTGCAACACATCGAGGTAGAGGGATCTAAGTGCTTATAAGCTTATTAGATTTATTAAAGATTTGGGATTGATCGGGATTCAGCTAATGATTAACTTATCGTTCTCTGCAGTAATATATAGAGAACGATTATGGTATACCGTACCAAGCATCATGTCCTCCTCAGAGAAGGTAATGAACGACTCATTTTGAGCTTGCAAGACCTCCATCATATCACGCTCAGTAAAATATGTCTTGTACCTTTGGGGTCTTTGAGAGCCTGAATCAAAGTATCCTGAATGTCCGTAAACATTATAAAAGTGTCATATATACTGAGTTGTACTAGGTTCTTCCTCATATGAGATAAGATATTATAATCTATCCCCTTGGCTGAAGTGTTCTTTTCTTAGAATCTTCAGGGATAATATCATCGTTGATGACTATCTCTTTCTCCTTATCTTTGTTGGAGACCCCCTTCTTTGGCAAAGGAGGCAGTATATTGCCGCTTCTCAACTGCACTTGAGCAATCTCCTTTGATTTAGACTCATTTAGAAGCACATTTTCTTTAGAGTCATCCATTGTTGCATCAAGGGAATCATCTGTTGATTCAGAGTGACCACCCAGGTTTACATATCCCTTCCGAGATGCTATACTAGGGGTCTAATCCATCTTCCTCTAAAAAATACAAGTCTTCTTTCGAGCTATAGTCCATTGATGTCACCATCAGATAGGATTCAAAAGTGTCTTTCTTTTATCATTGTATTTGGTGCCACTGAGATGACCCAACGTGTTTATGTTGGAAGAGAATTCTCATCACCTTCTTCAGCTTCATCAATTTTAAGCTCTGGCATGAAGTCAGCGAGCTTGATAGGTCACCTCACAGTCTGGTAGTATTCATCAAAACTGTCAATAACTCTCTAAGTTACAGTCTTTTTCTCCGTAGGCATCTTTAGTTTAGTCTTTCTCTTAGAAGATTTTATCTTTCTAGACTTTAAAGAACCAGCTTGATTGGGGAGTTATTTAAAAGAAGATGCTTGTGCTGTAGGAAGAGCTTTCAAGTTTAACACTGGCTCCGTAGGAGATTTCCACTTTACTCCTAGAACTCCATTGAGCTGTTTCAATATTTTCACAGTTTTCTTATAGATCGCAGTCTCCCACTGTTCTTCTTGAATCATCACCTTTTTTATTCTTATTTCTTCAATCGGGGATATGGAGGAAGTCGTAACTATCCGAGTTGATTCCTTTCTAGAGTGAACCAGCACATTGTCGGACAATGTGAGTTCCCCCTTTCAATATTTTCTTTCAATACAATCCTTAAAAATATAACAATCATCAATAGGATGCTTGACTACCCGATGGTACGGGTAATAATTTAGGTCACAAGTGTGCTTCGACTCTTCGGGCCTCTTGCATTCAAGTAGTTCTAAACTCGCTTTCAATACGAGTCAAAATAATTTGGCAACACTCTCTCTCTTGAATGAATATTCTTCATTCATTTAATTTTGAGGGATTGGAACTCTCTATCACCAATTCCTATTTCCTGTCTCAGGCGTTCTCCTCCACTTTGGAAGGTTTATGGCCTATTATTTCTCCCGAGTATCAGCTTCAGTTGGGGGTTAGGGTTGTAGGCCTGCTTGGGCTTTTCTTCGTATTGCATCAGCTGCTTGCCTTTATCTATGTTATAGATCACCTACTTTTCTCTATCAGCTCTAGAGAAGAATGTAGAGTCAGCCTCACCCCTTCTAGCACCTGAGCCTTTAGCCTTCTTTGACTTATTAGAGTGATTTTCTAATCTAGACAAGTTCAGTTTCTCAAATTTGGCCACTCTATCTAACAAGTCTTGAAATATGTTGATTGTTGCCATACATATGAAGGATTTCATCTTATCATCAATATTGCCCATTAACAACTATACGACATGCTCTTCTTCAAGTTGTTGCTCATATTTCATGCTCAGGTTACGCTAGTGAGTTATGTATTTTGTCACTGATTCTTCCCTTTTTCTTTTATCTAGAGTAAGGTCAATGATTATTATCTTCTTTGTTACACTAGCGAATCTCTTCATAAACATAGTTTCCAATTTTGTGAAGGTCTTTATAGAATTATTTGGTAGTTCAGCATACCATTCGAAAGCAGTTGCTGTCAAATTGCTGACGAATTATCAAAAGAGTAGGGCAGCATTTGCCTCATGTGTTCCCGCAGGTTGCTTTAAACTATGACAGGTGCTACCTGGAGTTGTTATTATCATTGAAAGTGTTAAATTTTGGGACCGAATATCCTTTCGAGTACGGTAGTTGGTCGTATTCAGCAGGATACGGACGACCTTTGCCCACCAACTTTTCTGCTTGATCAACGGCTATAATAGCCCTAATATTTTCTATAATTATTCCTTCCAACTGTTCAGTAGTCATAGGCTCAGAAGTACTTGCTATGTTCTACGGAGTGGGTTGGCGGGTAATATTATTGATTTCATTACCACCTTCAGGGGTACCACGTACTCCTAAAACTTAAGGCATTTAAAAGTTTGGAGGATCCGGAGGAAGATTGGGCATAGAGCCAACTATAGCATTTCTCTGCATCATTGTCGCCATTTGGGTTATCACCTCAGTCATCTTCTTATTTAACAGTGAGATTTCCCTGTCCTTTGCTCTCATTTGTCGTCTCATATATCACCGTATTTCAGCAAGCGTGATGTCTTTGATATCAAAAGGATTCTCCTCTACTTCCTTCACTTCCTCTTCTCCTTGGGAACGGTCACCTCTGCCAGTGGTGGACCCATCTCTGTGGCAGCGTTGATATACTTTCTTGGGTGGCGGTTGCCAACGACTGTCATTTTCATCATCATCATAATTGGCTCCATCATCGATGTCTATATGTGTCACCATATAGATAACCTTCATATACAATGTGTTATTTATTTCTTCCAATTATTCTTCTAGGTTTTCCTCCATATATTCTTCAATATTTTCTATATTTCTTCCCATTCGATATATTTTTCCCCTTCTTTTATGTCTTCTTCCCCTTCCTTTTCTAGTACTTGGATCTCCGATCGAGCGGCGACGTAGATCTATGGTTCCTAATTAGGAAAGGAGATTTCTTCGACCAGTGGCCTGCGATCGAAGTTAGTCTCTTCCTTTGAAGGGTATGGAGAGCGATGGGATCCCCTAGAGGATTTTCCAAGGTGTTGACCGTCCGGAGGGGTGTCATTGTGGGTCCTTTTTGGGACCCATTTCTAATATTCTTTATAGGCGGGGGTAGATCTACGAGAAGCTGCACCGGATGTCATGCCCAGCTGAATGCCTCTTTCTCTTCTATCTCCTCTTTCTTCTTTATGGGTTTTAGCCTCTAAATCAACTTTCCTTTCTGCCGGGACCTTTCAGGGGTGGATTCCCAAACATGCAATTCGGGTGTCATACCTCAATGTTCACCGTATGAGATATACTTTCTTTCCTTTATTTTCACTACAATAGATAGGCACTCTCTTGGCAGAACTCTTCTAGTCTCGTCCACTTGTAACTTCTCTTCTTCATCCCTTTCTCTTTCACTATTTTGAAAACTCGGTATACCCGAGCTGAAAGAGTCTCAGACTCTTTCGTCCTTGGAGGAATTGGTGTTTCAAGTCATTGATCCCAAAAAGATTGCTTTAGCTCTCTAGTAGAGCTATTTCTCTTTACCCACTTCAGGTTTGCAAATCCATTCCGAATTGGAATGGTAGCTTCAGACTCTTGGGAAGGTAGGTTTGAAGGGTGTACCAGCACCAGTTGCTGCTGAGCTCGGAGTTCAGCATTCATCTTCCTTCTCTACCTCCTTGTAGGCCTCTCTCCAGATGAGAAGGCTTCAATATTATATTTCCCAGATGCAGATAACACGGTTGACAGGGGTGTGGTGTTTGTAGTCACCACAGAGACTCTTCCACCATTCACAATCCTCCTGGTGGTCAGGGCCTCAGGCAGTGATAGCCTCTCGAATACAGAAACCTTCTTATAAGAATTTTCATCAACAGGTCATTGTGCCAGCAGATGCACACGATGAGTGGGAGCTTCATCAGCATTGAGTCTCTTGGCAGACCTCTCAGCATTCCCGTCATTCGTAGAAAAGGTGGCAGTCCTTGTAACTGCTGCAGGGAAGTCAATGCTACTGAACTGGATGGTAACCCCGGTATTCCAATGTTAATGATCGCTTTTGTCAGTTGAATCCTAGCTCCTCGTCCCAGCTGGACGGTCATCGGGATGTTCTGTAGATCCATCTATATAAATGAAAAGCAATGGTTAGTAATCAGAATTTGATACATCACCCCATACTTTCAAAATGTAGAGACTTGCACAGAATACAAAAACAAAAATGAACAAAAATAATTAACATAGCAAGCAATAAAAATAAATTTAAAAACTTTGTTGAATGCCATATGAATTTTTTGAATTATCATTTCAAAAAATTCAAAGCTTTGATTCGTTAAACGATCATTCTGAAAGACTTAAAATTTTGAGTATGAGTTGATATGGTTGCTACTATAACACTGAGATGAGTAGCCAAAGATGAAAAAAGAAATCATTCCCCATCGAAGTCGCCAAAAATCTGTGGGCTCCAAAAGTTCGGCCCCAACCTTCGCCCGCTTTTCGCTTTCTTTTTTTGGCGAGGGGGAGTTTTAACGAAATTAAGTTCCGGGGTAAATTTTGAAAGGCGGATGGACTTGTAGATAAGACACTACCCAGAGATTTTGCCTTCATTTTGTGAGGACTTTATGATCTGAGTTCTGAATTCCTATAGGCGCAAGCCCCTATAGTTAATTATCCCTCCCAGTAACGAGAGAGGACTTTGGATTAAGGATAGTCGTTAATCAAATACGTTGTATCCATAGATACGTAGTATTAAGCATATAGTTGCAACATTGGGCATTGGTATTTGAAGAGTTTGGAAATGGTCGAGAATTTGGAGATTTGACATTTAAAATTTGAAATTTCACTTTCTCTTAAAGAGGATGATGGAGGGATGGATGATAGATTCGATTGGAGCAGGGTCGACTGCTGTGGGTCGCACGATTAGGAATGAGGGAGGTAGGTCGGGAGCACAGAGGTCAGTAGCTAGGGGATTTCGCATAAAGAGAAGGGTCTGATCAGGACTATAGCAGAAGATCTGAGGGATTCGGCTACAGGTTAGGAAGAACAACTTCCTCTTTTCCTCTTTCTCTCTCTCTCTCACTCTTTATATGTAAAACAAAGAGTTTGGGTTGGCTAGAGTAGAGAAGGCGACAGGGAGGCGTTGAGGGATTTGTCTTGGGAGATCGGAAGAAGATAGGGCTTGCTGTTTGCGAACAAGGGATGAAATTGGGACTTTGGTTCGGTAGTTGAAGGCATCTATAGTGGAGGTGAAGACCAGAGTTGGTGGTCTGCAGAGGTTTCGCTTGGGGTTCGGTCGCAGGAGGGGAGATTGGGATGCAGGCCGGAGGTTTGTGCGTGGGAAAGGCATTGAAGCTGCTTGCGAGAGAGAGAGAGAGAGAGAGCGGGCTCGACAGAGGTTCTTTTGCCGTTGTTTTAATAGCGAGGGCAAGTGTACAATCGCAGGATTCAAGCAGAAATTGTGGGATGCGATGTAAACGGCGCCGAACCGACAGGTATGCGGAATTTTTGTTCTCTTTTTTTTTTTGTTTTTTATTCAGAGGTTAATAACACAACACATATAATACCTCCAAATCTTCAATGCAGAAATAATAGTTGCTAACTCTAAATTATGAGTTGAGCAATTCTTCTTATTGGATTTCAATTGCCTAGATGCATAGGCCACAACTGTCCCATTGTGCTAAAGCACGCACCCTAAACATCTCAAAGATGCATCATTGTATTCTTGAAATCCTTCTATCTCAGATGAAATAATCAGAACAAAAGCTAACACCAGACATTAGTTCAATCTCAAGAAACTATCTTCATATTCTGGTGTCCAATGAAATGGAACTGCCTTCTAGGTTAGAAATAGCAATCTAAGAATATCCCTTAACAAATTTTTAATAATATCTAGCTAAACCTTAAAAAAACTTTGAACCTCTTTCAAAGACATCAGTCTTGGCCAATCAACCATAGCCTGCACCTTCTGAGGATCTACATTGATTCCTTCATTACGGACCATATACCCCAAAAATGCCACTGAAGTTAATCAAAACTCACACTTCAAAAATTTTACTACCTCAACTTCTCCAAAGTCAATCTTGGATGACCAATATGCTCCTCTTTAGACTTAGAATAAACCAAAATATCATCAATAAATATAATGATAAACTGATCTAGATACTCCTGGAAAACCCGATGCATCAGGTCCATGTATATATATGGTACATTTGTCACACCAAATGACATCACCAAGAACTCATAACACCCATATCTTGTACTGAATGCTATCTTTGCATTATCTTCATTCTTTATCCTTAACTAATGATAACCTGATCTAAAATCAATCTTAAAAAAGCTAGCTACACCCTCTAACTAATCAAAAAACTCATCTATCATGGGAAATGGAAATTTATTCTTAGCATTTATCTTTTTTAGCTCTCTATAATCAATACGCATTCATAACGATCCATCCTTTTTCTACACAAATAACACTGGAGCTTTGCATGGGGATCCACTCAACCAGATAAATCCCTTCTCTATCAGATCTTATAACTGCTCCTTCAACTCTTGTAATTCTCTAGGTTCCATTCTATATGAAGCCTTCATTATCGGAGTTGTACCTGACATTACTTCAACTTTTGTTTGGTTTAAAGGAAATACTTGGAGGTATTTAGTCTACATATAGAAAACATGCCTTGATGGTTTTAAAACTGTTAAGAATTTCTAGAATAGGTGTTTGAACTGTACAAATGGCTGCGTTCTATGTAATGATCCTGAAGAGAATAATAGCCATTAATTTTCTGAATGTTCCGATTCCATATTGCTTGTAAGAAACCTTCTGCCTAATGAGAATTTCTTCTTGATGGAGCCTCTCTTATCAGGTTCTGGAGCATAGTAAAGTCTTTCATCCTTACAAAACTATTAGATATGCCTATTTGCTTATAGTTGGTTTTTTAATCTCTAAGATTTGGCAGGAGACGATTAACGTGATGCAAAATTTAGTCTCATTTGAGGCCTCAAAGGCTTATGATTTTCTATTAGATATCAAGCTGGCCTCAAAGTGGCTGCTAAATGATGAAAATAAAAAATCTGGAATGAAATTATAACGGAATCCTTTCAAAGTTGGATTTGTTATTAAATGAATATGAGAATTATACTATGACATATGTAATTTCTTAAGAACATGGAGATCTTCCAGTCTGTTTTTTTTTTTCAATATATACGGAAAAATTTGGCCTTTTTTTCCTTATTCTGTCTTTTAACTGTCCGCTCCTTAGCTTTTCTATGTTAATTTGCATAAATTTCAACGATTTAAAAGAGAAGTTTACATGAAATTTCCTTTCTGAAGAAGGCATGCCAAGCTCATGTAAATTGCAAGATCTTCATTATTCACAGCAAAAGCTTCTAATAAATCATAAGAAATCCAACAAAAAAGGATAGATGTCCTTTGTAGGTTCCAAAGATCTCAATCATGGAAAACAGAAAGATTTCCATAGTCTCACAAGCCAACCTATTAAGCATTATTTAGAAGGTCCTCTTTGAAACCTAACATATATTGGAACATATTATTTGGCTTTGACTAATAAATGATAACTAAGGCTTCGTTTGGGACAACTTTTTTATTACTTCTTAAAACGGAGTTTTAGTACAAAAATTTTAATTTTTGTACTAAAACTCTATTTTAAGAATCAATAAAAAAGCCGTCTCAAACGAAGTCTTAAACTTCAATTGTTAGGTATGATTAAGGCTTCGTTTGGGATGACTTTCTTGTTGCTTCTTAAAGCAGCTTTCTAGTACAAAATTTTAATTATTGAACTAAAAAGTTACTTTAAGAAGCAGCAAAAAAGCCGTTCCAAATGAAGCCTAAGTTGTTCAGCTAAAGTGGCCAAGGCTTGCTTTGGTTCTGCATGAGAGGTTCATTTAGAATTTCACCATTTTGTATATGCATTTTCTACTTGTTTCATAAGCATATGGACAAAGCTTTGATGCAACTTATATTGATATGAGCAAAGATAATTTTATTTTAAACATAACAACGAAAGTATAACACATCAATTAGAGAGCATAATTTGGATTTGAATTAAAACTTTTCTTAGATAATAACAATCTTAGCATATTTTACGTTAGTTTTTTATGAATGCTAAACTTTAGCAATTTACAAATTTGTCCACTCATCATTTTTACTAAGGTCCATTAATATTAGGGGGTTTACATGCATGCCATTTAATTTCTATGTATTTAATATATCTAATAACTAAATCTTTATATTTACTTATATAACATCATAGTATCTAAATGACATCAAAAGATGTACAAGAAAATGAGTATTACACTTAGAGAAGTTAATGTAAATGATATTTTTTGCCATTTAGAGATTAGAGTGTACATACAAAAAATAAAAAGATTATGATGTTAGATATGAAAATAAATATCCATATTATTAGTGGTTTGTATGTGTTTAGCTATCTATTAATTAATAATTAAAGGTATAATGACATTGTTGATGCAATAATTGATGTTGGGACTACAAACTGGACCACTACATAGAGTCCTTTATTTTGTCTGCGACATTCATTAAATTCTAGTTAGTTGTAGGCCATATAATGCTTCTTTGTGCTGATATATTGAACTTTCTTAAAGTTTATCTTTTACTGATAATTCCATAATATTTATAAGTGCTGTGGTAAGCAACTTTTAACAGCCGTTGCATCGAAGGCTACATCAGCAAAGAAAAGGTGTTGTCTCGTGAACAAACATAACAGAAGTGATTGATGGATGCTTCTAAAAAACATTTGTTTGGTGTTATTAAAATCATTTAGGTCTCTTCACAACAAGCTTTTGATTCCATTAGCATAGTTATAAATATTCTATGAAAAGAAAAAAAGAAAAAGGGGGACTTACATTCAGATTACATACATATCTGTAAATATAATAATTCTTTTTGGTATGTATGTAAACCCTTAGATGCAGCTACCAATGAAAAGGTACAGATTTTGACATTATTTCCTTAATCAATCTTGTTTTATTGTTAATCATTTTACATAATATTGTTCTAAATTATTGGCTTCATTCCTCCACTAAAGGTAGTGAGACATTAAGGCTTCGTTTGGGACGATTTTTTTACTGCTTCTTGAAGCAATTTTTTTAGTATAAAAGTTAAAAAATTTGTATTAAAAATATACTTCAAGAAGCAGAGAAAAAGCCATCCCAAATAAAACCTACATCTCCATCCACTATAGTTCAATAACATCAAAGATTAGCTTAGATCCCACTCACTTACTTAACTTCAAACTTCAAACTTCATTGCCCTCATAAACCACCAGACTTTCTCAGGAATTTTCTCAATCACTAGCTTGCTTCGCCGCTCTAAACAAATCTCAGAATGGTAATTCATTCATGTTGTCTGAAGCAGAAGTTAAGGGATTATGGTCTCCTGACGAAGATGAGAAGCTCTTCAATCATGTAATCAGATTTGGTATTGGTTGCTGGAGTTTCGTACCTAAGAGAGCAGGTTAGTTCACTCTAATAACACTACAACTTTACTATTCAATTTCATGAAATGAATTTTATCAAATTGATCAAATCCTATTCTTTGATATATTTGATTCAGGGCTTCAGAGATGTGGAAAGAGTTGCAGGTTGAGGTGGATTAATTACCTGAGGCCAAATCTCAAGAGAGGATCATTCTCACAAGATGAAGAAGATTTGATCATCAGTCTCCATGAAGTCTTAGGAAATAGTGATGAGGACATTGACAAATGTTATTGATAAGTTTATCGACGTAGATCAACGGCTACGATTCACAGTCTTTATTTTTTATGCATTTATGTGTTATTTATTTTCTAGTTCCAGTTGTACCCTTTTACTTGAGTTCATTTGAGTTGTAGCCCAAGGGACATTCAAGCCTTTTCCTTTATTTTAGTTGGGGTCTATATATTGATGCCTCATATATTGTAATGAGAATGATGAATGATAATGAAAATCTCTTATGTTTTCTTCTTCTTCTTGTGTGAGCACTAGTGAGAAGGGAGAGAGAGCCCGAGGCGAGGGCTAGCGCGATATCCACCAGTCATTGGAAGGGTCCACGGCTCGTGGTTAGTTTATTTTATTTTATTTGTGCTTTTCTCTTCTTCTTCTCCCACTCCATCCGCCGGCCCCTCCTTGCCCCTCCACCACCGATTGCTTTCCCCCTCCACCCAATTCCTCCCATAACTCCACCACCCCAAGTCCACCCGCCTACCTAACTCTTGGCCACCCAACCCGACGCCAACCCCACCCACTATATCCTTGGCCGCCGGCCCCCCCTCATCACGCCAAGCCATTAAGGTGAATCCAATCATCATATTGATTCCCTAAATTGGCTTAATCAACAAAGGGAAGGAATTAGAACCCTTTTGAAATTCAAATTTGAATTTCAAAAACTTGTCATATTTGCAAATCCAAATAAGTCAAGTTTTCAAATTTGAGTCCAATCTTAATTTAATTTGGAGAGTATTTAATTATTTCCCATCTTAATTTGTCTTAGCTTGTTTGGAAAGTATTCAATCCCTCCAATCTCTCCCTCCTCCTCTTTTTGTACCCCCCCCCCCCCCCCCCCCCCCCCCTTCCTCTTTAATGGGCAATTAATTGTTTTCTATTTTGAATTCCTAAACCCTCCTTGAATTTGAATTTTATTTTAAAATGATTACCTCCAATTTCACTTAACCTAAAATTAAATTCAAATTATCAAAATTCCAACCTCTGCTTAACCCAAACCCTAGCCGCCTCACAGATCACGAAGCCATCCCACCCCTTCCCCTCTCTACCCAAGCCACCGGCCTCCTCCTCCAACCACAACCTTCTCTTCCCTCTTCCCTACTACCTTGCTCACACAAATCAAGGCAACCATGTATGGCCGATCCTGAGGTCGACCGCGGATTTTTCTTCGACGTGCAAGGAAGGACGGATATTCTTGGATCCCTTTTCTTTGAGGTGTACTTTGGCAACGACGAGACTGTTGACAGATACATCGACCGCATCTTATACCAACTAACATTATCGATTGAAGAGCACATTCAACCGAATCATTGGATAATCATCGGTCACTCACCGCCTCCTCCACCGCCGGTTACCTCTCCATCAATGAAGGTCTTGGGCACCATCTTCCTAGTGGTAATATCCTTTCTCGTATGGTTTGTCTTTTTCCGCTAAAGCCTAAAAGTGATTGAGTGAGAAGGTACTCAAGGTGAACCTCTCGTTATTAAGTGGTGGATTATGTTATGTGTATGTAACATTTACTATTGTCTTTTAATTTTGATTGGATTGTTCGGCTAATCTAAAAAGCGCTTCTTTGCCTAAGCAAGTTGAATACTTTGAATTCCTAACTCTTCTCTATTTGCAAGCAATAATTTTCATTAGCAAGTTTTAATCAATTCTTCCTTTTAATTTCTGAAGTAACTCCTAGTTGATTCACATCAAATAGGTAAATCTCACCAAAACATGGGAATTCTCATTACTACTTAACACAATTTCAAATTGAAATTACATTCTTACTATCTTGAGCTCGTAATGCTATTTTCTCAACAAACAAAACATAAATAAAAAAAAATTCTTATATATTTTCATAAATAATACCTAAATATTTATATTTACTTATATAATATCTTAGTATTTAAATCACATCAAAATATTTGCATGAAAAGTATATTTCATTTCAGATTAAGTTAATATTAAGTAAATATTAGTAGTATTTTGGAAGTTATTTGGAGATTTGATGGTTATATAAACGATAAAAATATATATATTTAAATACTAGATATGTAAATATATTACAATTTTGTGGCATGTATGTAAATCCCCTTATCATATAATTTCTACAAAAAAACTCCAATATTTAATAAAGTTGTATGTTACAGCAACGAAACCTACAAATCTTTACCAAATTCTCATAAGTTTGATCCTTTAGATGGTCTCAGATTGCCACTCATCTACCAAGAAGGACAGATAATGAGATCATAACTGAAGAAGAAACTTCAACAAAACGGAATCGATCCAGCAACCCACAAGCCACTGAATGACATCAAAAATGATAAAAAAAATCATAATTTCAGTAATGCAAATCATATAAATTCAGCAATCAAACCTGTCTTTGACCCCTTCCCAGCATTAGACTTTCAATTACCACGACCAATTCTTAACATATCTGCATTCATTGCAGCTTCAGAATTATTAACTGGTACAGAGAATTATTTCTATGGAGATAGCTCAATCAACAGTTTTAACTAGAACAGCAATATAGGGGCTGAGATGAATAGATTAGTGTCAATGATGCGCTGAACTTGAGCTCTGAGAGTTCATATTATTACAGTAACTTTCAAATGAAGCCATTACTGTTGCAGAATCCATCTGATGGTTGTATAGATATTCATCAATCTGAGTTTGGTAGAGATTTAATCTGATAAATCATTTCTGTTTTGCCTGAATGAATAATGGATTTTATGTAGAGGATTATTGTATGAATTCTTCTTAGCCCCAATTCATCCATCTAATATGTTCAATTCAGTTCCTTGACTTCTCAAATATGATTCGAAATGAATTATTTTTGGATTATTTTGAAATAGATTTGAGATGATAAATAATTATTTTGGATTAAATTTAAGAAATAAAAAGATTAAATTGCACAAAAAATAATTTAAGCCTAAAAAATGACTCCTCATTAATATGAGAGGGACCATTTTGACTGCTTTCTAATTATAAAATTTTATGTTCATGATGAAAGTTTAGCAAAAGTGAGCTATAATTGAGTAGAGAAGTGACATTGATTGTAGGAATAAGATGTTAAATTCAATATAATTGTGAAAGAGAATGATGTGATAGAGAATTTTTGGTATAAAATAATCAACAGAGATGCTATGTTTTGTACTTAATAGACTGTAATGATGATTGTGTTAATACTATTTGGTTGATGTGAGATGTTTTCTCTAATGGAATGAATTATAACCTTTGATTCAATCAAAACAATGAATGTTTTTTTCACCTTCTCAGAAGCATTGCTAACCTGCTAGTTTTTTTTTTTTTTTTCTTTTTCTTTTTTCTGATTTCCAATAAGATTTGGCTATATCAAACTTTTATTACCCACTGAGGTTTAGGGTGGTAGGTGGGCAAGCACGGTTGGGTAGCCCCATCCCGGGTTCGAATCCCCTCTACTACGACCTCGCCTCTTCAGTGGAGCAAAGAAAGTGTGGGCCCGATGCCAGTGGGTGGCCTCGCTAGGTTCCGCCAAGGGATTAGTTATGCCGCCAAGTGCTTCCTTTGGAGTGGCAGCGAATTGAATAGATACCCCAGTTCCAAAAAAAAAAATACTTTTCTCGATAGACTATAATTACATCCAGCCATAATGACTTATTCGGGCAAAGTAAATGAGCAAATATATGACTAAAAAAAGGTAGCATATAGTGTTGGAATTAGGCAAGAATCTAAGTCAAACTATTCAAAGAAAATAAATCAGAAAGAAGATCAATATATGAAATGTACAAAGAATTTTATTATGATGATTTTTTAATATGATGAACAAATAAGGTAGAAAAATATGATTGTGATGTATGTTGAAGAAATGATATGATACCATTAAGTTTTCAAGGAAGAATGCGCTACAAAATTTTCAAAGGATATTTTTTTTATCCAAGGCATCTTTGACTAGAAAAGAGGTTTTCAGGCAATTAGAAATTTGACTTATATATCGATTGGTTACTGAAGCAGGTTCTATGACGATAAGAATAATGTCTTTTGGTACCAATTCTCCTTTCATATATGACATTGATACGATAGGAAGAGCCAGTCAGAGCTTCTAATCGGATAACACAAATATAAGAATTTCATGAAAATTATAATAAGCAACTTAAAAGCCCTATGCATCTAAATGATTGTTAATTAATCATAAAAGTAGGTAACAAAAATAATTATTTATTACCTCAGTTTGGTCGTCATCAATTTAAAAGGTGAAAAGTAGATAAACATATAAGTTTATTCAACCATTAGAGTACGTGAGAGCTTTATGCTCATATTCTATTGGTTCAAAAGTTAATGTTGCTAATGACAAGTGCCTGAATTATAGCATAAAACTTATAATCATCAGTTGAATTATGATGCTTAGCCTCATTTAATGTCTTGTAGTTATAAAAAGCAATAAGTAGATTATCTTGGCTAAGGATGCCACCAATAAGCATCGCAAATAACATCAAATTCTATATAAAAGTCAGGAAGACAATGGTAGGGGTCTTAGGTATCATACTATTTGCATGTTTGAATATATGATGCCAAAGATGCTTAATATAAATTTTCTTTTTTTAGAGTGTTAATAAGATAGATTAACTTATTAATTGATTCTAAAACTTGCTTGGAGTTACTTTTAACTATTTTCATATCATATTATTTCAATTCAATATTGGAATGATGAAGCTCCCTTTTCTAGTTAATTAGTTTATTCAAATTTTATATATGAATAATTTAACATGCTAGATATCCATTCCAACTGCAATTTGTTTAAACTTCCATTTATTAACTTTATTTTTTACCACCACACACACACACACACACACACACACACACACACACATATATATATATATATAATAATATTAAAAATATTTAGAGCTAAATCAAGCAGACATCACAGATAAAATATCAAGGATTGATAAGGAGCTGTGATATTTTTCAAAGTCAATTTGTGTTCAATATATCAACAACATAAGTTCAAGAAATGACTTAAGATACATTCTTCCAAAATCTATTTAGGGCACTATTGAGTTCTCATCATGCCATTTTGATTGATGAATGAACCAGCTATTTTCACGAGCCTAATGAACATGATATTCTTTGTAACTAGATTAGCTTGTAATAATCATCATAGATGATATTCTTATATATTCTAAGATTTGATACAACGATGAGGATATCTCCAAATAGTTTAAAAAAAATTAAGAACATGAAAAATTATATGTTTTTTTTTTTTTTTGAAAGAAATGCCTCAATGCATTGAATACTAGAAAAAGAAGAAGAAGTTATTACAACTAAATCCGATCTAACGAATCAAATTCATCCTTCAATATATAAAAGAATGAAGGAGGAATTTCATTATTAGTTAGATCATTCCAAATAAAACTTTTTCTTAAAGCTAAATTAGCACTACAATCCGCTAATTTATTACAATTTCTAGTAGTAAAACTAAAATAAATTTGAATAAAATCTAAAATGAAGGATAACTTATCTTCAATTATTCCTTTCGATTTAAAGTTCCTCAAAGCTTGTTGAAGAATTTTGTTGATGTTGAAGTTATCTCCTTCAATAATAACTCCTTGAGCTTCCATCATCCAATCTTGTGTTACATCTTTAATCATGAAAACCGCTTGTAGTTTCAATTGTCTAATGTCCCAATGCACAAGTTGAGTTCCAAATGCAAGTAATAACCTTCCTTTTTCATCTCTACAAACTCCAGGAACTCCAGCTGAATAATTGTTGTTTAATGATGCATCCATATTGATTTTTATCCATCCGGGTGGAGGAGGACGCCAAGAAGAAAACAACATATGCTGATTGACATCCCAGTTTTTCGTTTGGATATTGATTACCGGTGTTACAACAGCCATTTATATAGAGTTGACTGCAATATAAGAATTTGATTCTTCCCTTCCTTCATGAATTAGCAAATTTCTGCTTTTCCATACAAGAAAGACTACATTACAATAGATGTTTACAACCAATGTATTCTTACCAAACATTCTTTCCAATTCTTTTAAACAATCATTAAAGCTTACAAATTGTGGAACTTGAAATCCCCATTTGTTGAGCCAAACAATTACCTTCTTCAATTTATCACATTCTCCAGCAATGTGATTACTATCTTCATCTTTATTACATCCTCTTGGACAACCGGTGCAAGAAATCAATTTTCTATGAAATAAGAACGTGCATCTTGGGATGGCTTTCTTGTACATTCTCCACCAAAACAACTCAACCTTTGGTCTTACCTTAACATTCTTTAGCCAATTCCACAATTCACAGTTTGCATCTTCTTTGTAGATATAAGCTTGTGAGATTGCTGCTATTGAACAACTAGTAGCTTTCCTTTTCAATTCAATTTGATCCGCTCCTTGATTTCTAAAGATGGGAGTTTGTAATATGAGATCAATTAATTGCTTTCCAAATAACATTTGTAGATATTCCAAGTTCCATTCTCCATCCAGCAAAAAGAAGTTCAGGTTGTAATTGTTAATTTCCATGTTACTAACAAAAGTAGGCCATTTGGATATATTCCTATACAATATCCAAGCATCATTCATCCAGTTAATAGAATTCCCATTGAAGATTTTCCATCTTACAATATTAGTAAGATATTTAGCTCCACTACATAGTATTCTCCAAGTAGAAGAACTTCCTTTTGTCTCCAGTTTCTTCCATAAATCATCTCCATATTTTGCTTTTAGGATGCAATTGAGTAATGATTCCGTCTTCATATAGAATTCCCAAGCAAACTTGGCTCTTAGATGACCCACTTTTGCAACCGCTGAAAAGAGACCTCTTCCTCCTTTTTGTTTTGGTTTACATAGTCCTTCCAAGATACATAATGCAAACCCAAATTCCCATTTTTTTTATTCCACAAAAAGCTCTACACATTTTATCAAACTCCATTAAGATTCCCAAAGGCACCAAGGAAAGAGTTGATAGAAAAATTAGAAAAGATAAGAAAGCTGATTTTAACAAGAACATTTTACCTTCCAATGAGATAAAATTCTTTCCCCATATATTCAGCTTATTTAAAGCAAATTCCATCAGTTTATTATAGTCTGAGCTTACCATCCTCCTTAGCGTAAGCTTTATACCAAGATAATTCATTTCTATAGCAGAACTGAATTTTAAGACATATTGTTGGCTCAAAAAAAATGGCACGAGTGCGCGAATCCCGCTTTGAAACCTTAGGATTCCATTTCCCTTAAGTCAGATTGAAATTAACCAGATTTCCCCTGAGGGTAGTGTCAGGGTTTATAGATCTGGGGTACTTACTTCCTATGAGTGCAAGCGCCCATAGTTAATTACCCCTCTTATAACGTAAGAGAGAACTCTCGATTAAGGATGAAATAAA
>NW_021318785.1:1189312-1197347 GCF_001605985.2 Dendrobium catenatum
TTGAAGGATGCATTGTGCGGTTATCTTATTTTGGAACTAATAGTTGCTTTGTTTGGGAGAGAATTGTATGAGGTGGGGCCGAATTTAGATACAGGTATGCTGCTTCGATTTTTTTTTTAGTCAACACATATTAAATTTATTTCTTCCTCCTTTGGTTCACTGTTTTGCTGAACGCCATCATAGATTTCTTGATATTAACCCTTTGCCCTGTCCATTTGCAATAGTTGTTCAAAGTCTTTTTAATTTTCTTGATCTTTTTCAAGTTAGCTTCAGAAAATATTAGTATATCATCCGCATAGAGCAAATGAGACACTCTTGGTGCTTTAGGAACGATTTGAATATCCATCTCCTTTCCACTTTGATAAAGCATCCGATAACATTTGGGAACACAATATAAAAAGAAATGGGGATAAAGGACATCCTTGTCTAAACCCACTTTTAGCTTCAATCCAATTTGATTTGTTCCCATTAATCAATAAGGAAAATTTTGGATATAAAATACAATTCATAATCAAATTCAAAAATTTGCTAGGGAAATTAAAATGAAGAAGAACTTGCCTCAAAGTTTGCCATCCCATGCTATCATAAGCTTGTTCCATGTCAACTTTGATTGCCAAAAATCCTTTCTTAGCTTTTGAATGTCGAATTTTGTTGAATACCTCTTGAGCCAAAAGAACATGATCGGTCAATGATCTCCCTTTTAAGAAAGCCACTTGGTCATTTGAAATAACCTTGTGTATAACCATCTCCATTCTATTCAACAACATTTTTGCTACTAATTTATAAGTAGTCATGCAAAGGCTTATTGGACGGAAGTTTTCTGGACAAACTGGATTTTGCACTTTAGGAATTAACACAATCAATGTCTCCTTCCAGTTTTGATGCATAAATCCTATTTTAAAAAACAAATCAATAGCATTCCAAACATCGAATTGAATTACCTTCCAGTAGCATTTGATAAAAGAGAATGTAATTCTATCAAGTCCCGGTGAGATGTTCTTCCCCAAGTTGTTCACCACTTCTTGAAGCTCCTCCTTTAAAAACTCTGCTTCTAATTTGAGTTGATCTTCTTTATCCAAAACCGTCTTCATTTTTGACGGCCAACCATCTACCTTACAGGTTCTATGTCTCCATTTGGCTGTGAAGAAATTTGAAAAAATCATTTCAATTTCTTGGATCTGATCCGTGAAAATACCGTCTTCATTTTTGACTTGATTAATCCAGTTAGTACTCCTTCTTGCATTTGCAAAAGAATGAAAGAAAGCTGAATCTGTATCACCTTCTTCCAACCATCTAGCCTTGGCTCTTTGCCTCCACCATATACATAATCTTGCCAAAGTACTATTTAATTCATTTACCTTTGACCTGAGCAGTAGGAGCTTTGTCTCGCTAAGCATCCCATCAGCTTCTTCTAGTTGTAAATCATAAATCTCTTTTTTCAGTGAATCCCTCAATACATTTAAACTCTTAAATTTAGCCGTACTCCAATAGAATAAGGCTTTAAGAGTCCTTTTAAACTTCAAGTTTAAAGAACTAGCTGGATCGCTCCCTCCACCCATCTTCCATGTATTTTTTACAATAGCAAAAGCCCCATGATAGGTGCTCCACACATCTTCAAAATGTATACATTTGTAGTTAGAAACCACCGATTTGAACACCTCCAAAAAAATAGGACAATGATCCAAAGCTATACGGGACAAATGTTTAACCAAGGCTAGATGAATAGAATTCATAGCAAAAATGTTAATAAGGCATCTATCCAATCTTTCTAAGATACGTCCTCCCCCAGTTTTGTTGTTACACCAAGTAAATTTGGGTCCAATAAACCCAATTTCATGAAAGTCATTGTTGTTCATAAACATCTTCATATCTTTTGCTCCTTGAGTAAATACAAATTTTTTGCCTCCTCTTTTCTCCTCCTGTGACAAGATATAGTTAAAGTTTCCCCCAATAACTGCTGGTTTATTATTATCAAACCTTGTTTCTAAAATCTCCCATAGAGATTTTCTTTCCACTATACTCCAGCTCCCACATACAATGGAAACTTGCCAACAGCCTTTATTAACAACTTCAAGATCCCCAATGATAACTTGTGAAGAAACTTCCAATACTGAAAAAGCTGCCACATCCTTCCTCCAAAGTACCAAAATACCTCCAGAAAGGACAACAGAAGGAAACAAAAATGATTCACATTTGTCTCCCAGAAAATTCAAAATCTGTAGATTCTCCAAAGAACTAACTTTGGTTTCAACTAGTCCCACAAAAAAAAAACATCATTTTCTCTAACAACCTCCTTGAGATATAGAGCGGCCTCTCTCTTTTTGGCCCCTCTACAGTTCCAAAAAGCTAGAGAAGTCATTGTTTAGAAAGAGGGGAAGGCCCCCCACCCTTTTTACTTCTTCCAATCTCCAACTTCATGTTATGATTAACTATATTTCCAGATCCCAGAGATTTCAGTTCTTTTAGCAGCTTTACTTTCTTACCTGAAGAAGATTTCTCCACGATTTTCTCCAGTTTTAGCACTTCAGCTCCCATCTTCTGCTCTTGAATCTTTATAATAGCATTTTATGAAGCATCAGTATGCATATCAGATAATATTTCTCCTTCTTCAACTTCATTATCAACTTTCTCCTCCCCATGCTCATTTATCAAATTATCTTCCATTTTAGATAGAATGTCAAATTTGTTTAGAATAGGGACCTGAGCTTTTTTAGTTTGATCTTCAACAATATTTGCAGAATCCAATGCCTCTACATGATGAACACAAACTTCTTCTACAGGAGTAAAATTATTCTGAGGATTCTTCAAAACATCATTTTGTAACTGTAGAGCTTGTTCATTTACTGAAGAAATCTGTTTTTTTTTTTTTTTTTTTTTTTTTTTTTTTTTTTTTTTTGAACAAAACTTTTTTTGAAAGAACCCTTTGTTTAATAGGAGTTCCTGACATTCTTCTAATATTTCCAGAAAACTTCTTCTTACCATACTTTGCTTGAATCCACAGTCCATATTTATTTTCGCCTTCTTGCTGAATTGAGCTTTCTTCAATTCTGGAGCTAACTTGATCTTGAAATTTTTTATCCAAAACTGGAACATCAGTGGAAGAAGTCTTCTTTTCTTTAAATTTCATACATGCTGTTATGGTGTGACCAATGAAGGCACATTCATAACATAACTTTGAAATGCCTTCATAAATGATTTTCTGGAAAAATTTTCCATATAAACCTTCCACCCAAACCCCAAGGGGTAATTTCTCATTCAGGGGCACACGAACGCAAACTCTAGCGTATTCTCTTCTACTCCATTGAAACGAGTTTCCATCAAGCAAGTATGGCTTTCCCACCTTCGATGCAATCCTACAAATGTTGATATCATCCCAACATTGCAAAGATAAATTAGGTAATCTTATCCATAAGGGAGTTGAAATCCCTTTCAAAGAATTTGTAGAGAACATGGGAGACCATTTGTCCAACCCCACCACATGCCCTTTAACATACCAAGGACCACCTGTAATAACTTCTTCCATTGTTTCTGGATTTTTGAACGAGCAAAGCACCCATCCAGTGCCTAAACCCGTTATATGAAACTTCCCAAATCTGCTCCATTGCTTTCTCAATTCAATACATACTGAAGAAAACAGTATGTTGTCACCAAATATTTTCACCACCAGAGCACAATCCAGTTTTTTAGCATTGATACTTTCATTTTCTGCGTCAAGCTGGACTGTTCTTCCATCATCAGATAGGAATGATCCCAGATCTAATTTATCCACCCTTATGTTTTGTTTCTTCGACCAAACAGAATTTATTTCCTTCTTGTTACTATCCTCTTTCGAAATGTTTACACCTTCATCACACTTTCCCTGTTTATCAGCCAACATCAGAAATTCTTCATTCACCTTGTTCTCATTTGCTTTAATGATTTCATCAGGGGATGATTCAACAATATTACACGAAATTGGAGAGGTTGGGAGAGATGTAGTTTTGAAATTAATCTTTCCAGCCGACGTGGAAGATTCCCCTTTTAAATTCTCCATCATTTCCTTAAATCCAGTTGCTGTTTTAAACTTCTTCAAGCTGAGAAATTCGTCTTCCTTGACAACCTCCTTTCCTTTACCAGTCACCATCAGAATCGGTTTGTTTTTCAACAATCCACCTTTGATCAGCAGCGGCTTTTCCTTGAAATGGCTATTGAAAATTGAACCAGTCCTCTGTCCTCCATTGAAAACTTCTGAAGAAGCTCGCACCGAAGCGTTGAGACTTCTACGAATATTCGCCCAGGCATCAGACGATCATAGAGGCTTCCCCTCCATCGCCGTCATCTAATCCCGCCGGAGAGTCAGCGGAGAACGAACCGCCAACCTAGCCGCGAAAACTACGGGAGATGACAAATTTGAAAAACAACGGAATATTTTTTTAATTCCCAGATTTTCTCTCACTAACAGTTTAGCCTTCTTGCATTCTCCTTCACATGAAATTATATGTTAATGCTATTTTTATGTAGATTTTAGTTTAGAAGTGTTACAATTAGCTTCATAAGAATATTAGTAGATCCCAAAAACTTAATTGTCATTGCTAACTATCCAAGACCTTCTAAGTTAACATTTCTCTAGACAAGCAAGGTACTATAAATGTTTTCACCAACCATTTTCTTAGGAATTATTGTTTTGATTAGAATGATGAAGAAAAGTGATAAATTTGACTAGGCTTATGTATCCAAGAAGATCTTCCAAATATTAAAGGGGTGTTATGTAATTGCACCAATTCTTACTTTTTTTGCAAGAACATATAAATCTAGGCCTATAATGATACCTCTCTTGAAGAACTGGGATGTGCAAGAACGAAAAGTGATAGTATATACCTCAAGGCATTTAAATTTTTTAGCCTTATTATTTAAACTAAAGATACTATGACATTATTTATTATAGTATGAATAAAACTCTTCATCAATCATAAGAATTTGTTGTGATGCCCTAAGATCAAATTTTAAGAAATTGTCTATTTTAATAATCCCTTAATTAATCTATCAAAGCTACAAATAGTCCATTAGTATAAATCAATCTAGCGGAAGCAACTAATAATCATATACATCAAAATATAAAACTATATTCATTCATCAAAATTCATATACACTAGTTAGGAGTTAAGTTAATACATAAATCAATCTCTTTCAGCCCTTGACTATAAAAGAATAAAATAAAATACAAAAATAATAAAATTTGAATCTTAATCTGTCTCACTATACTAGATCATGTCGTCTTCTTGAAAAATATGTAAAATCACGTTGTTAGCTACCACCTCAATAGTCATCAGAACCTACCAATAAAATCAATGCAATATAATAGAAACAATATTCATGTAATCATTATCACATATATAATTTTTTTGTCATTAAGGTTTTGCTTGGGGCAAATTTTTTACTGCTTTGGGATCTTTGACTAGCATTCATGACAGGTGTGTAGGATACGAAATTCGAATTGCTTCTTCGTAGATCTTGATTTGTATCCGATATGAAAAATGTTTTTTTGGGGATTAATGGTGTTAGGGCACGCGAGTTGTTTTACTACTTGAAGGGTGGGGTGGTGGATTATGGAGAGGAGCATAGCAGGATTTATGGGCATTCTCGATTTGGGAAGGACTATGAACAAGGTGACTGCACAAATTATTATTATTCTTTTTGTTTTTTAATTTCTTGTATGTGATTGGATATTTCTTTGACGGTGGGAACCTCATGTTATTTCATTTTATGTTATTTTTGTGGCTTATTAGAGCCTTCATCTGACGTGATTATAAATTTGTGATCGATGCATTCTGGTTTTGGTTGGAGCAGGAAATTATCCTGATTGGGATGAGCATCATCCAGTCCATTTTGTTGGCCATTCTGCTGGAGCTCAGGTTGTTAGGGTTTTGCAGCAAATGCTAGCTTATAAGGTAATGGAGATTAAAAAGCTATTATGCTATCAGTTAACAAAAGTGATCTAATCAAATCTGCTATTGTTTATTTTATTTAGGCATTTGAAGGCTATGGGAACACTTCTGAGGATTGGGTGCTAAGTCTTACTGCCTTATCTGGAGCCCTTAATGGAACCACCAGAACATATTTTGATGGAATGCGGTGAGTAAAGTTGCCTCATTCTATAATTGTTCAAACTCTGATCTTTTACCAAATTTAACTTAGAAATGTGAAATATTTATCAGGCCAGAAGATGGGAGGTCAATGAAAACAATCTCTCTTCTTCAGTTATTGAGATTGGGAGTCATATTATATGATTGGGTTGACATTACTTTCCTTAAGAACTATTACAACCTTGGGTTTGATCACTTCGAAATGGCATGGAAGAAAGCCGGTTTATTCGGCCTCATTGATCTACTATTGGGGAATTCTGGGCCATTTGCTTCAGGAGATTGGATTCTGCCTGATCTTACTATTCAGGGAGCAATGATTTCAAATGCAAGTCTGCAAACTTTTCCAAATACTTACTATTTCAGCTATGCGACGAGGAGAACAAGGAAGATTATGGGAATAACTGTGCCCTCAAGTTTGTTTGGAATTCATCCATTGCTCTTTGTTAGAGTCTTGCAGATGTGCCAATGGCGTCATCCTAAAGATGCACCACCGCCTTACAAAGGTTACAGGTGGGATGATTTTTGAAGATAAGAGTTTTATGAGGCAAATTTATGTGATGAAATTTCTTATTTTAGCTACTACTGGTTAATCTATTTCATATGGAAAATTGGAATCAGAGATGAGGACTGGGAAGATAATGATGGAGCACTCAACACTATATCAATGACCCATCCTCGATTACCAGTCGAACACCTTAGCCAATTTGTAATTGATGATTCAAAGTGTCATCCTTTGCAGCCCGGGATATGGTTAGTGACCATTCTCTATGCATTATCCATCATTATAATGATCATGACTTGATGCACTTTAGCTTGAAAATTTATAGTTAGTTGCTCTCAGCTAAAAAATTCTTGTTGCAGTTCTTGCTATATGTCTCCTTGCCTTTTCGTCCACCTTCTAGTATAATGTACTTATTGGATTTCTATGAGCATCTACATTGATTTTCCTTCTTCTCATGAATCTAAATGTGTTTTCCATTGTAAGAAATTGTCAAGTGCTTCCTTTTTTATGCTGTTACATCTAATGTGTGGAAGGAAATGATGATTTATTTTCACTCTTTTTTGTGTGATAGTGAAATTATTTTTATTTGTGGTGATTTTGAGAAGGTTTTTGAAGCTTAAGGTTGATTTCAAATCATATCCAACTAAAAAAAATGGATCTATCAGATTTCATATTGTCTTAAAGTTTGTTTTCTAACTCCAAGCAACCAAATTTGGGAGCCAGTTCAAAATGCTTTCATCTGAACTGGAGGAATGTGACCGCTTTGGCTTCGCATCTATTACATTATTTGTCATCTTTTGTCAGTGTTCTTTGAAATCATCATCGGTGGGTTAGAATTTCATGGATAGAAATCCAAATTTGAAATGAAAATTGAAAACAAAATAAGAAATTATGGCTTGAATATTATTTCGATGACTGTAATATCAGTCCTTTCAACAGTCACTCGAACATTAATGAAAGTCGTTTTTGTCCATCCTAATTAAGCCTACATCATATGTGAACTTATTTTTGCAGGTATTACAAAGTTATCGAAGCTGATCACATATTTTTTATTATAAATCGGGAGAGAGCAGGAGTTCAGTTTGATCTTTTGTATGATAGCATTTTTGAGCGCTGCAGAAAGCATGTTTTCCGGATGACTCCACCACCAGTAGTTCCAAATCACAGCAACCATTAGGCCATTTGTTCTCCATAGTTAGTTGAAGGTCAGGTAAAAATGTAAAGGCAGTTGAGTTCTCTTACGCTTATATGATTTAAACTGTTAAGAGAATTAGATAATGTATACAAGTGTCATTTTGGTTGCTTGCAGCAATGGTTAGATTGCATCTATGTGTCAAGAAAAAAGAAGGGTATATGTTATCTTGGATTTGGAACTGTTGAATATCTTCAATAAATTTATTTTTAATGTTTT